>NW_005842734.1:638332-647047 GCF_000455745.1 Alligator sinensis | reverse complement strand
CCGGGACTGTAACTTAGGGGGTAACGGCAGCCCCTGCTGCTCCTGCAGGGTCTGACACAACAATGATCATGCACACAACCCCTCTAACCAACCCTGGGATGGTGGGAGAAGTGGAAGGAATGAGCTGGGCTGCAAAATGTAGCTCAGTCTGTGCATCTGCCTGCCCTTTCAGAGCATGCTGCTGGGAGAGTTGTTGGGCAGGGGAAGAGGAGGTTTCCATCACACGGGCTCCACAGGGGCAGGGGACATGGGGGAAGATGGCAGAAGTAGTCTCCATAGGAGAAGCTGCAGGTGCCACTGAAGCAGCTGGGGTAGGCGCAGGGTGCCAGTTGGGGTTGGAAAGCATTTACCTCTTCACACAGGGAGAGCTTGCCACACACTTCCATTGCTCTCACAACATAGTAGTATGTCTCAGCACATCCTTTGGGTATTACTGGTTTACAGGGTGTATATCTACCCTGCCTTCTTCCTTCCCCACAGCCGTGGGTTTCTGGCTGGCTACATTTTTGTGACTTAAATACAGGTGCACATCCATAATGGGCACATGTACATAGTCATATATGTGCCTAGCCAGTTCAAAGCCTAGTGCTCATACTCAGTCTGCCTGTGCACACTCACCTATCTACATGGCATGGGTCATAGTATCACTACTGGTGTACAAGTTCTACAAATGCCACTTACATTGTTAGAAAGCTGCCATGTCGACTAGCAGAATTCAACCCTGTGTCTTCTTAATTGATAATTTCTTGGCACCCACCTGAAGCTCCATTTCTGTCTACACTAAGGACTGTACAATTATAGAAGTTTGCAGTGATCTGAGTTTGCGTTCCACACCCCTCGAAGTTCCCTTAGAGGTAGGTCTCTTCTGGAAGGCACTTTGAAGGAGGTTGTGGGGGCAGGTGGCTGAGCTCCTCCTCCTGTTGTGCCTCTGCCTGGTAAGGAGGGGGATAAGGCAGGATCCCCACCCTCACCCCAGAATTGGCAGGGGTAGTGCAGTGTGGGATCATTTTGACATGGCAAATGATTCCAGTTATGCTACCTGCCAGCACTGCCAAAAGCAGATGAGCCAGGGCAAGGATGAGAAACACTTCACCACCACAGCAATGCTGCTTCATCTCAGGAGGCAGCACCCCCTTGCCCTTGTTCCTTCTCAGCCTGGCACCAGTGGGAGCATACCCAAAAAGAAGTCCCCCTCTCTCTCCTAAGCCCCCATCCCCAAGAAGCAGAGGCAGGCCACCCTGGACCAGTGGCGGAAAGGCACAGACAAAGGGGAGTGCATTCCCAACGCGAGCGAGATCACCTAGAGCATTGGGGAGATGCTTGCTCTGGATGGCCAGACCTTCTCCTTTGTTGAGCATCCAGGGTTCAGGTGGCTTATGGTGCTCGTGGCCCCATCCTACTGTTGAGCCCCAGCTCAAGTCTGGGATCGTGCCCGGTATGCAAAAGCCAATAAAGATACCAGGGCTGAAAGTATAAAGATTTATTGCTAGCAATACAAGGTGCAAGCGGAATAATTTCACGTAACAAGCACACAGAGTCTTAATTATGAGCATCTTTTATACAGGAGGATTGGACCTTTATAAGCATTCTTGTTTGCTAATTGGTTATAAGGGAGTGACGCAAGGAGTTCTTTACTGAGCATGTCTCTATACCTGTGTTTTAGCTATGTATCTCATTTCCATACATGTATGTTTCATTAGCATACTTTCTCCCCACCTAGGGGTGTGAATCTTAATATTTAAATCAGCTCTTTGCCCTAGTCCACTGATTCTGCTTTTGTTTTCAAGCCTCCTTTATCTAAGACTGTCTCCTCCTTATCATTGCAGATGGGCATTAGTTACATAACAGAGACTTTTGCTTGGGCTTTGTGTAGTGGTTTCTAGGTCAAACCTGACATTGGGAAACCCTTATGCAGGGCACTTGTGCACCTGGGTCTGCAGGTGCAATGGTGAGGGGGAGCTACCAACCTGGGTCCCTACTTCATGTTGCAGCCTGTGCATCACACTGCTGTCAGGAATGGGAGTGCTGACGATGTAGAAGGTGCACCCCCACAGGAATCTCTTTCCCCCAGGACTCCATGCTTGCAGGGCATGTGGGGAAATCCTCATCAGAGGGATGCATCCCTGGAGGGATGCATCTGGGTGTCATAACCAAATGAGTTGAGTGCCTATGTCACCGTGGAAGGTTTCATTGATTTGATACCCATAACGCTGTGGAATTTCCTGCCACAATGGAATTTTGCACTGCTGTAGAAAACCCCGGTGCAGTGAAAAGTTCCCGCCAACTTTATGCAGGCACATGCACCACCATTGGCCAGTTATAAATTATTCATGGTTGGTGACTAATGATTGGCTCGCTAGCCATATAAAAGTTAGAACAGTTTCCGCCCAAGTCAGAGAACTCCGTGCACAATCAGAGTGAACTTGGCGGACTGATCACCCACCAATGACTCCCCGTCCTCGACTGTCCTGATGTATCCCTGACCCCAGTACCGCTGTAAGCCGGTTACAGAAATTTCTTCTCGTCTCATCTCGTTTCTCTTGCATCTTTGAGAGTGTCTTTTCTGCATTTGTAACTGCAACTAAGCTAGTCAATTGGAGACAGAGGGCCGCATCCCGACACGATGGGCAGGTCCGGAATGGGATAAGGGAAAAATGTTGAATATAATGTTCCGCGCCATAACAACTCTGTTGCGGGAGAACGCCTATCTAGAAGCCCAACTGCTCAACGCTGCTTGGGCGGCCAAAGAGACGGCGGTAAAAGAAAACCCCGAGCCGCCGCCATTCCAAGATGGCACTGGAGAAGAAGAGAAGCACGTGGAAAGTTCCGGGGAAGAAGGGGCGGTGACGCGACCCGCGGCCTCGCCCCCTGAGGTGACATCATCTTCGATGTTCCGGCCCTCTTGCGGAAGGGAGGGGTTGTATCCACTCCTTCCAATAGATACATATGCTCTCTCAGTAGCTGTTCACCCCGTGGTTTTAGCGAGACGAGTCATCGAGGCACAGGGTGCAGCCCGCACTGCCACTGCATACCGCACCCGCATGCGAGAAGAACTGCAGGAATTGTGCCAAGAATCAAGAATAAGACCTGAAGAACCGCTAGCTGTATGGCTGGGATGCCTAGTTGTGGAGTTCGGGCCAGACATGCTGAACCTAGAGGAGGCTGACTTTCTAACCCGCCAAGCCTCATGGAGTGGGGGGCATGCCACCGATCTAGATGTGGTAGCGAGTAACGCTCATTGGCCCATCCTGCTTCCAGGGCTTGTTGCAGGCCAAGTTTGCCACAAGTCTCACGTGTGGCATGACGGTAAACCGGGAAAAGCCAGTGCGGAACAGCTTCTGCTGGCTATAGTAGGGGTTTCATACTGCTCTTGGAACCCAAGAGTGCATCACCTGGGACTAACACAGGCTCAATGCAATGGAAGATGGCCTCACCGCCATTTAAGAAACCCTAGAGCCGTCCCGGCAACCCTCAAAGCTATAGAGACCTGCGTGGAAGTCTATGGAGGAGAGAATACCGTAGCGCTCTGGCTTTTCCTCAACCCAGTGGCTGGTCAACCTGCGAGTGATCTCTTAGGTCGACTCTCGCGACTGCGGATCCTTATGAAGCTGGACATAAGAACCTCCAGCGACTCGGAACATCGATCTACTGCATCCCTGATCGAGGCCCAAGACACGAGACGTTATGAATCTGACTCTCGATGAACACAGCAATCATTGCTGTAGAGGACACCGGAAGAACGAGCCATGTTTGGATTTCTCCTACACCATTCTAGGCTCGCTAAGCGGCAGCTGCGCATCCTAGGAGACGAGGGACAATGGCAGCTAGCATGCGAGCTAGGCTTTCAATGTGCTGAAGAGCCAAAGAACGAGTCCACAAGTGTACAGGAGAAAGATCGTCCAAGTGAAACCATATCTGAGCACCTATTTCGTGTGCTTTAAAGAGGGCGAGAAATAGCGGCAAAATTGTTGCCCACCATGACTGGTTATTCTGTTGTTTACAGCTAACAATTAACTGCTCAGAAACTTTTTCTTCACAGGTTCAAGACTCAGGATACGTGATGGTAGCAGACCGAGAGAGAGAGAGAAAGAGAAGACCCGCGGCCAGAGACGCAGGAGCCCGATGTATGACATCGCCATGACACCCACCGAAACCCTTGTAGTTGAACTTTTTGTAACTAATCTAGTTATGTGTATTTGTGTTTGTATTGGTTATTATTTAATCTGGTCTATTGAGAACGAACTTGATTTATTGTTTGCTTATGTGTACACCCGTTTGCCATATGAACCCCTCGAGCGAGACGATGATGACTTAAACGGCTTAGATGGGGTCTAGTTCCAACTATGCCATAGGCAGGGGGGCATGTCATAACCAAATGAGTTGAGTGCCTTTGTCACAGTGGATGTTTCATTGATTTGATGCCCATAACGCTGTGGAATTTCCAACCACAGTGGAATTTTCCGCTGCGGTAGAAAACCCCGGTGCAGTGAAAAGTTCCCGCCAACTTTATGCAGACACGCGCACCACCATTGGCCAGTTATAAATGATTCATGTTTGGTGACTAGTGATTGGCTCGCTAGCCATATAAAAGTTAGAACAGTTTCTTCCCAAGTCGGAGAACTCCGCGCACATCTCGGAGTGAACTTGGCGGACTGATCACCCACCAACGACTCCCCGTCCTCGACTGTCCCGACGTACCCCCGACGCCGGTACCGCCGTAACCCGGTTACAGAAATTTCTTCTCGTCTCATCTTGTTTCTCTCGCATCTTTGAGAGTGTCTTTTCTGCATTTGTAACTGCAACTAAGCTAGTCAACTCTGCCTGCGCCCGTACATCAGTGGTGTAAGTAAACAATCTCTTTGTTCAACCAGTACGCTTCTGTGCCTAATTTGCTCCATCGGTAAAAGTACCCGCCTGCCGTTTCAGGCTGCTGGCCACAGCTCGGCCTACCACTCGACCGCCACACTGGGAAAACAATCTCTTTGTTCAACCAGTACGCTTCTGTGCCTAATTTGCTCCATCGGTAAAAGTACCCGCCTGCCGTTTCAGGCTGCTGGCCACAGCTCGGCCTACCACTCGACCGCCACACTGGGAAAGCTGGGAAAGCAAGGCAGGGGTTTCTAAGGCTTGAGGGGCCAATCCTGCCTGGGAATTCCTGGGGTGTGCAGGATCAGCCCCCTCCATCCTGAGGAGCACCTGCCTCAGAGAGCCAGGAGTGCCTGGGCAGGTTTATGCTTCCTGAGCACTTCTTCCATAAGCAAAAATACTGGGGCTGTTATAAAACCACCTGATCTATTACTACTTTCAGTTGTGCCACAAACCTGAGTATTTGTGGTGTGACAGAGAATATGGACGTGTGTTTGCTTTCACATTTTGCTGCTATGGAAATTTGAATAGTGGTAGAAAGGTGACAGCAATTTCCTGGCTGAGATTGCTTTCTTCTTGGTGGTCTATATCTTCAGAGGATGGGGAACTGTTAGACTACCTAAGGAGGCTCCAAATATGGCTGGGAAGGATCAGGTAGGAGTGGGCCAGCCATTAGGTGGGAAAGCAGAATTATAACAAACTAAATTATAGTTCACGGAGATTTATGGAGCAAAAATAATTCTGGTGGCAGATATTACCTATTCAGGAAATGCACCTATGTAACTAACTGCGTTAGCTAATCATTGGCTTAATAGTGTATATGTATTTGTATATAAAATGCATAATGGTGGAAAACTTTGAAACTGTTGTCCTTGCACACATCCCTCTGTCAGGTAGCCTTATCACCTGGGCATAATGAATAAAGCTAATCTAGTTATTTGCACTGTGGATCTCTCTTCAATACATTATGCAGTAAGAACTGGCAGCCCCTTGGCAGCAGTAACAGTGAGTGACAGGGTAGTTAGAAAGCTTGGAGCTTTCTGTGGAGGGGTGTTGGATACGCCTCCCTGGCCACATATCTGTCCCCCATTCCTTGGCCACAGGAACGGATGGTGAGGGGTGTAACCTTGGAGGGTCCAGATGTGCCCAGGTTTCAGCCCATGGAGCACCTGCTCTCATCTGAGGCTCCGGTGTTCCAGTTTATTACTGTTGTCTCCACTGCTCCTAAAGCACAGGGGGACTTCTTTCTCAGTTGGCCCAGCACTGTCCCTGCCCGCTTGAAGGGAGAACATATATGTGATGTGCCAGTTCCACCTGCAGCCACACAGAGGGACCATCCCTTTGGTAGATAATGCTTTACCTCTCCCTTCTTTCAGACTCCAACCCTTCTTCTATTTCCCTTTGCAGATGCAACAGGAATGACAGCTTCCCTGAAGGGAACAGGTAAAGAACCCCCTTCCAATAAGTGCTGCATTTTCCTGAGAGATGACCTGTAACCTGTGCTCTGGGAGAAGGAGCTTCTTGACCGAAAGTCTGATATCTATGAGGTAATGGCACCTGGGGTGGGTCATGAAGGGCACGCCAACCAATAGACTTTCCTGCTCAGTGGCTTTTCGCTGATGTGCCTGGGCTACTGACTCTCGCTCTACCATGTGAGTTCCTCTCCTGTCTCTCAGTATTTGACCTTTTGGCCACATACAGTAGAATAAAAACTGGGCATGTTCACTTGAGATTAATTTGTCTTTCAGAGAATAGTTTCTACTGCTCCTATGTTTGTTTCCTTTCACATCCACCTGCCACAGACAGTGGGGGAGACATGGTGCCCACTGTCATCTGCATTATTCTGGGCGTCCTTCTCTGCTTGGTCCTAATTATTGCTAATCATTGTGGCTGGGCTGGTGCGAAATGCCAGAGCACAGCAGAAAGGTGTGTACCAGTGGGTTTAAATGATATGGATGTACCCCTTTGAAGTTGCAGGGAGAGTTGTGGAGTATGAGATGGAAGAGGGAAATAGTGGAAAAGCCCCTAGAAAGGAGTGTTCAACCCTTAGCCTGTGGGCCAGATCCAGCCCACAGTGCTCTGCCGTCCAACCTGTTGGGTTCCCAAACGATCCTGTGGGTAGACTTGCTGACTGTGGCTCTGAGTGCTAGTTCAGGCATGCAGGGTGGGGCAGGGTCTGATTCCAGTGTGTGGGGCCCGGGGTTGGGGAGCATGGAGCCCTGGAGCCTGATTTGAGGTGGACAGTGTGGCACAGATCCCTTCACCATCTCCACCATGCCAGGATTGGGCTCTGCCCCTCCTCCCTCCCCCACTGCCCATACCTGGCCAGCATTGGACAGCCCATACCTGGCCAGCATTGGACTGCCCATACCTGGCCAGCATTGGCACCATGGAGCCCCAGGCCAGATCTTGGTGTAAAGGGCTGGCACAGTGCATGTTCCATCCTGCGAAGTGGAGCCATGTTATTCATCAGGCCAATGGAGGCAAAAATGTGAGCAATAATGACCTAGAACAATTGGATATACTGTGGAAAATTTTGAGACTATGGATGTGCAAAGAATAGGGTGGCCATTCATCGAATTTTATAGAGGGCAGCCCAGTTTTCTGTTACTCTGTCCTCTTTCCTATTGATATGAAACTGGATACCTTTATGTCCTCTATTTCCCTCTGCAGACTTCCACCAGTCTGACATAAAGTCTTCCGGTTTCATATCCATAGGACAGAGTAGCAGAAAACTGGGCTGTCCTCTATAAAACTGGATCAATGGCAGTCCTAGTGAAGAACAGTTTTGAGCAAGAGTGGATAATGCATTATACTCACCGGAGGACTGAATCTTACAGACAAATGCATCTTCAACTACAACAACATCATAAAGCAAAGAAATAAGTGTTGTTACTCCTGAAATGTAAACTTGCTGTTGGGAGAGGAATTATTGAAGTTGCTGTGTGGGCAATAATATGCAGTAATGAAATGAAAGGAAAATGGACATTTTAGGAGGAGAGATTTTGTGAGCGTGGAACAGATAAGGAAACATCTCCAAAGAGAAGGTTTTAAAGGGGACACGTTAGTTGTCTAGACTGAGTTATTTTATGGCGTGAAAATGAAGCAGAACTGCTGATAGTCCCACACTGATTTGAAGGTTTAATAATGTTTCCCACCTCCTGTTCGAATAACCGCTTACTTTTTGCTTTCAGGGTCCAGAAACGTCATGCAGCCCTTCTCTGAGGTCGTGTATGAAGAGATTGACTACAGCCCAGTGAAGGATACGTAGGAATTATTTGTTCATTCAGGTCTGTGCAATGCATTCCTGATACAGAGTCACTGTCTAATTCACTTCCCATCCTGAGATCTTGAACTAGACCTAATTCCCTGTAGTTTTCAAGTGGGCTGAATGTTGCCAGCACTGGTTCTGTGATGAGACCAGTGAACTTATGTCAGTGAAAACCCCACCCTGCTCATGAACCAAGATGTTGCTAGTCCCAGCTTCCAGGACAATTTCTGTCACATTGCCCATGCTGCAGTTTTGGAGTGGAACTAAGCATGGGTCAGGAAAGCATCTGTTTCTAGGGCCAGATAATTTGAAAATAGCTTGGGAACATTGGAATAATGATTGTTCACTATCTCCTTTCCTTTCCTTCAGCGATCAGTGGTCTTCTGTGTGTGTTCATTTTTCTTTGATGTTTCTTCCACCATCATCCTTTCTTCTACAGAGTGTGACATTGATTTAGTTGTGTCATAGAATCGTAGAATCATAGAAGTAGGGTCGAAGGGACCTTGTAGATCTTCAAGTCCGACCCCCTGCCTGGGGAGGAGGGAAACTGGGCTCAAGTGACCCCAGCCAGGTAGGCA
>NW_005842734.1:637155-638150 GCF_000455745.1 Alligator sinensis | reverse complement strand
CCCTTCTGGTCCCCCCTAGTGAGTTTATAGACAGTCACAAGGTCCCCCCTTTAGCCTTCTCTTGTGAACTGGTTCAGTCCCGTAGCCTCTCATTGTAGGGTCTGCCCTGCTGTCCCTGGATCATGCGTGTGGCCCTCTTCTGGACCCTCACAATGTTGTCCACATCCCTCTTGAAGTGCGGCGCCCAGAACTGGACACAATACTCCAGCTGCAGCCTGACCAGTGTTGCGTAGTGAGGGAGGATCACCTCCTTGGCCGTACTTGAGATGCACCTGTGGATGCACGATAGGGTCCGGTCACCCCTGCCGACCGTGACCTCGCATTGTTGGCCCATGTTCATCTTGGAGTCATTGACTCCAAGATCCCTTTCTGCCTCTGTGCTCTCAAGAAGGGAGTTTCCCATCTTATAAGTGTGCTGCTGGTTACTACTGCCCAAGTGTAGCACCCTGCACTTGTCCGTATTGAAACGCATCCTGTTTTTGTTAGCCCACCCTTGCAACATATCCAGGTCTTTCTGCAGTCTTTCCCTCCCTACTACTGTGCCCACCTCACCCCAAATTTTGGTATCATCAGCAAATTTGAACAGGTTGCTTTTCACCCCATCGTCCAAATCACTGATAAAGATATTGAACAGTGCGGGCCCAACAACCAAGCCCTGGGGGACTCCGCTGCCCACTTCTCCCCAGGTCGAATATGGCCCATCCACCACCACCCTCTGAGTACGATCCTTCAGCCAATTAGCAATCCATCTGACTGTGTAGGCATCAATGTCACAGTCACCTAGTTTTTTAATGAGTATGGGGTGGGAGACATTGTCAAAGGCGTTGCTGAAGTCCAGGAAGACTACATCCACAGTGGCACCTGCATCCAATGCGTTTGTGACCTGATCCGCGCTAGAGGCTGGGCTATGATGCTCGCCCGCTCCTTGAGTACCCTGGGGTGAAGATTGTCAGGGGCGGCTGGCGTGAAGGGATCCAGCTTCTCAAGATTTTTCT
>NW_005842734.1:629387-636188 GCF_000455745.1 Alligator sinensis | reverse complement strand
GGTGCCTTCTTCATCCTCCCTATATATTTGAAAAAGGACTTTTTATTATCTTTGATCTTGGACGCTAGTCCTAGCTCTATGTCTGCCTTAGCTTTCCTAACAGCCCCCTAAAGGCCGAGCAGTGGAGGTATACTCTTCTTTGGAGATAGCGCCCCGCCCTTCCACTGGGTGTACACCGCCTTTTTGGCAACCAGGCATTCCCAGACATCCTTGGTGAGCCAGGGGGGCTTTTGGGTACTCTTGCCCCCCTTGCTTCTTGTTGGGATCATCACCCCTTGGGCCCTGAGTATCGTCTCCTTAAGGAACGACTGCTCATCTTGGGCACTGACTTCCCCTGCCCTCGAGAACCCCAGTGCCTCTCCCTCCAATCTCCTCAACTCATTGAAGTTGGCTCTCTTGAAGTCTAGGGCTACCGCCTTGCTGCAGGCCCTTGACACCCTGCATTGGATGATGAATTCCAGCAAGCGATGATCGCTGTCACCCAGGTGGTCAAGGACCTGGAGCCCCCTCTGTATGACAGAGGACAGAGATGAAAGAGTATAAACAGACATCATGAAGTGAGGTGGATCAGCTGGGACAATACGTGCCTTACCAGCTGATCTGCTTCAATGGGTAAAATAAATGTTGCCCATTGTCCTGAATTGATCAGGGCCTGATCCTGTGGGGCAACAGGTGATTTGTTCCATGGTTACAGAGCTGTCTCTCAGAGATTCCCCACAGCACATCCATGTAAAGGAGGGAGCTGAGGTTGCCCATTTAAACAGGAGTGCATCAGAGACTGCCCTGTAAGAGAGGAAAGCTAGGCAGGTGCTCTGGGGCCTTGAGGGAATTGATCCTGCAAGATAATTCCCAGGCTGTTCAGGATTGAGTCTCTTAAGTCCCAAGGTGCTAGCCTGGGGTAGCTGAAGAGCATGGGTCGTTGTGGGTTGTCTGTGCTCTTGTGCATAAAACAATCAGATGCCCACTGCAATAAAATGGCAGAAAACCTTTCCGTATTTATTGCAGCCACAAAGTTTGGGCATTTGTGGTGTGACAAGGGGTATGAATTCCTGTTTGCTTGGCCTTTGTGCCTCCATAAGAATTTGACACCCTAAGAAACAGAAAAGACATGGTGTGCTCCAAGTCAGGAGAGAGGCACATTGTCCAAGCAGCAGCTCTTTGCCAGCTGGAATACTTTGCAGTTTCCACAAATCTGGATTTTTCCTGGATAAGTTCATTTTCTGTTGGGAACTCTGAAATGAAACTACAGCTCTCTGGCTCTTCCTGGGTTGGTCTGGAGAAAGGGCTTCTATGAATTACAGGCTCCTGGCTCCCAGAGCCATTGGGACTCTTGAGGTGGCTGATTGCCCAGGCTGCCAAACTCCCACAGGGGTCAGCTCTCCAGAGAGTTGGGATACCTGGAAAATCACATGTCCAGCAAGTCAGGGATTCTAGGAAAATGACAAACCAGTTGCGTAGCTCCCTGCACTACATACCTTGCAGAGAGGGAGAAAATCTGTGTGTGGCAAAATCCTCTACCTTCCTATATCATTTTATTTCTGCATTATATTTTGTTATTTGATTGCTTAGAGTCAAGTTGCTTAAAAATGCTGCTTGGGAATGTTTGAGAACTTATTATTACTTGGAATTTGGCTGCTGTCCATCTCAAGAACACTATGGAAAATAAGATTTTTGCTCAGAAACTGTTGGAAAGAAGAATTAAAGATAAGGAACGAAATAAAATGAGACAGGATGAACATGGGTTTATCAACATATAGTACAGTAATACTGATATACTCTGATGAAAAGATAATGGGGTTCTTGAATAAGGCTAATGTAGTGGACTTAATTTATGCAGGTCTAAGCAGAGCATTTGCTAGCAGGCTTCCCAGACTGAATTAATGGAATTGAAGGAGAGAGGAGATCAGGGTTGCTTATGGGCATCTCAGCCTTTTGTCCCTGATCTTTACTTAATTTCTCTATTCAGTGTCAGGTCTGTCCTCATCGCTATTAATTCCGATCTGTATTTCAGAGACCTCTGTACTGCCCAGAGATGCCACCAGTGCTGGTTATGATGATGCTGACGTAATTTCTGATGCAGAACACAGTTCTGCTTTTCACCAGAATTACGAGGAAGTCAATGAAGCCCCAGAGGAAAGTGATGGGACAAGGGATTCGCAGACAGGTGAGTAAAGTTAGTGTATCTCACTACATAATTTCTAGTTGTGCAGTGTTTAGTGTTTAAAAAAATCCCCCCGTCATGTGTGGAGATTCCATAAGCCATGACTATGATGATGTCTAAGAAGTTCATCATGCTGAAGAAGTTCTTGCACCTTGGCGGAATAAAGAGAAAACCCCTGAAATCCCCGTGGAAAGTGGCATCATATCGTTATGTAAAAGGTTCTGTTTTGCTTTTAAAAATGTATAGCAAGTTTTCCAGTTATCAAACATACAAGGCTTCAAAAATGAAGCATGCGTAATCTAAGTTTCAGAAATAGCAAAGGGATGAAAATGTTCGATTTATTTTATAGTTGAAAAATATAAGTTACTCCCACAGTAGTTTGAGGCCTCACTCAAGATTCCTGAAGTTATGCAATGGGAAGTAATGGATATACCTTTATTTCACGGTGACCTTGTAATCACTGCCGTGTAGGTATTTGGGGTGGCTCACCTGAAGGACAAGGCAGAGTTCAGAACTAAGTCACTATCATGTGCTTCCCTTGATATTTTCAGATTGGAGTCTGCACTCCCTAAGAAGTGAAGGGACCTCTGGAGCTGACGGAAAAGAAACATCCCTGCCTCCCGGGGACATAGAATACGATGATGTTGAAGATGGCTTTGCTGGGACATTTATATAAGAATGTCTGTATTTAGAGCATATGCTGTGTGAGGACACAAATGCTGTACGATTACATGACTCTTCTTTGAAATGCTGACTGGGCCAGAGTCACTAGAGACAGTCTGTGTATAGCAGGTAGCCTGACCAGCTTCTTATAGAGGGTGATGTAGTTGCAAGCATAATAGTTTAAGTGACATTTTTTATTTACCATTGATCAGGCTGTATGAATAGTTCCTGCTTTCATATTCCTAAAAAATTCTTCATCCTTAAGTTAATGCATTTTCTTATTAAAACATTTCTTAAAGCTTGTTCCACAAATGATATTTCTCTCAACCTGATGTGTTGGGTCAGTCCCAGGGGATGGTAATGGAGGTAGAATGAAAAGAATTACAAGACAACATAACAATAACGTGGTACCTCATTACTGCAAGCTGTTTGCAGGATATTTGATTTATAATTCTTTGCATTAATGCTGACATATTCAGTAAGGAAATATTGATAAAGATAGAGAGGACCCAAATGTAGAATTCATGCTCCAAACTTCCATTTGAACTCCAAGGTAATAAACTGACTGTCATTTTCTGGCCCCTTCACATACTCTCACAAGATTAGAAAACAGTGAAAAGAAGTCCTTATTTTTCTTGTAGACAAGGTTCTTTGGGTGAATCTGATATCTTTTATTAGACCAACTCAATAGTTAGAGAACAATTTTAAAGCAAGCTTTCAGGCTCAAAAACCCTTCGTCAGGCTAAGGAAGTTTCAGCAGTTGGTGTGTGCTCTTCCTGGATGGAATGAAAAGTAAAGAAGCCAGAGGCTGTGCTGGTATGCATACAAGACAGGCAGTCAGTGAAAATGTAGATTGTTTCATTTTTCTTCTCTTGAAATTCTTATACCCTGGGAGCCCAGCACCCCATGCATCTTCTCCAAGCACCCCTGCCTGGCAATGGTGCAAGTGATGTCGGGCTTTGTGTGCCCCAATCAGCTGTGGATGGCTGCAGCAGCAGGCAGGCCTCAGCTTCTTCACCTGCTCGATGTTTGGTACCCCCTGGTATCTCCTGCCAACCCAGGGCTCCAAGCATGCTTTGGACTCCACGGTAGACCCAGGCATCTGAGGCTGCAGGGAAGGAGAGCGCTTACAGGGGATCCACACTGTTCAAGTGGGGTGCAACTGCACCGTTGCAGTCCCTCCACCCTCTTCTCCCTGCCCCAGCAGATCTGCCCTGGATCACATCCATGTTTATGGCCTATGAATATCTTGTGTTGCTTTGTTTTGTTCATATGTAGTTGATAAACCCACTCTCTCTTTTGAGGGAAAATTACTTATGGAAATTTTTCATGGAGTGAGTAGTTGTTGCATTTTATGATATGATATAGTGGTTTATGACCGAGGTGACCCATGTGCACGTGCAGTTGGAAATGCTGTCTTGTTGGTGCTGAGATTCTGTGAGAATCTCTTCTAAAATCTTTGGTTTATCTAAATGAAGGTCGGGGTCCTGAACAAAGACAAAATGACTTTGTAGTAGACAGTCCTTTTCATCTTTTCAGGAAAAAGCTGAGGAAGGGTGAAAGGTCAGATAAGCTTTATATATTCCAGTCTGAAATGACTAAGGTCCAGATCCTTGTCCATCTATTAGGCAGCTAAAAGAACTTAGATGCACAAGTTTTATCATACTTGTACTTTTTCAGTTTTCACTTTTCGGCTTCAAGAAAAGCCTACAACTGGTTCTTGAAAGGGATGGTCACATTGATCATCAGGGCTTGTTCATTGTCCTTGTCTGTTTTGATGATGTCTGGGTGCAGCTGGCTGTTGCAGCCTGGGATGGTGTGGTATACTGCTGTGTTTCTATTGTCTCTGAGATGGCTTTTAGTAGCCAGTCCTGGACCAGTGTGTTGTGCCAGATTTGCTTGCAGCCATACAGGACATGGGGAAGGGTCTCACTGTCATAGCTGCACCTCTGCCACTTGGTGTTGCAGTTTCTCTAGTGGATGGTACTGTGGAGTGGCAGCCAGTTGAGATGGGTCCAAATGATAAAACATCAGTCAGTAAAGTGTATGAGGATCCCCTGGAAAATGAAGTGGTTGCTGGTGTCCCAGTTTTAGGTAACCTCAAAGACTTTGCTCTGGTTGGGTTTCACCTTCAGATCGCTGATGGACTTTGCCTGCACACTATCCTTCAAAAACCTCTCCAGGTAGGGCAGCTGACATTGGGGTGAGGGGAGTTGGGGGGTGGCCAAGTGATTGGCATCAAGGGCTGGGACCAGCAAAACCCACAGATCCTGCTGCTCCTTGGACCATGTCCAGTGGCAGGCCATGTGTTTCTTGAGGGATCATATGTTGCTCCAGGATTAGCTCCTCAGGAAGGCAAATTGCACACCACCTTACCTGAACTCTCCCTTCGGTGACCTGCTCAGGTACATGGCCAGGTCTTCATTGGATGGAGCCCAGAAGCATGGGAAATACCCATAGAAGAACATGGCATAGCTGTGCCTAGATAACCCCTGACCAGTGGCTGTCCAATCTCTTCTTGGACACCTCCAGTGATGGAGAGTCTACAAGTCTTGGAGCAGCTTGCTCCACTGCTTCACCCTTCTAACAGTGAAGAAGTTTTCTGGATAGCCAGTTTAGACTTACTTTGCTGCAACTTCAAGCAATTAGTCCATATTCTCCTCTTTGCAGCAAGAGAAAAAAGTGTATTCCCTCATCTTTATGGCAGCTCTTCAAGTGTTTGAAGTCTGTTTTCATGTTCCCACTTAAACACCTTTCCAGAAGCTGAACATGCCCAAATCCTTCAGTCTCCCCTCTTTTGACTTCCTTTAAAAATCCTTTATCATCTTTAGTATCTGTCTTTGGGCCCTCTGTAAATTCTACACGTCCTTTTTAAAATGTGGAGCCCACAATTGCAGCCAGTACTCCAGATGATGCCTAACCAGTGTTGTGTAGTGTTACTAGATTTGACCATCACTTTGGGGTGCGCTAATTTATTAAGGGTACATTTCTGGGGTCTCTGTCATTCTATTGAGTGTTACTTGTGTATCTATATGGAGCTGTATCTCTCCCTTCTGCAAGTCCTCACCCCCAATGGTGCTATCTTGCAGGACTTAGTTTCAATGGGGCTGGGTTCCTTCAACCACTGAATCAGTCAAACACATATATGCACGCATACACACAGATTAACAGGACACACCTGTGCAAGGTCGGGTTATTTAGCACTGACAGGCTTACAGCCTCATGTGCCTTGAACTCAGTTCATCCCTTATTTCATCAGGACAATAATAAATACAGTTAGACACACATACACACATGCTACCAGAGTACGCCTGAGCAGGCTGGGTCTGATCAGCACTTTCAGCTGATACCCTCATGCGCCTCAAAAATCAGCACATCCCAATCTCTTGTCACAGTGGTCCAGTCCTAGTAGTAACTCCTAGGGCTGTGTGAGGCTTTGGACAGAGCTTCAGATTTGGAGAACCTTTGGATGCTTCAGGGTCCAAAGCAGCACGTCCGGGTCGAAGCGCTGTCCTCGTTCGGAGCTGCCTCGGAGCACCTGGGAGTTCTGGCCATAGGGTATAATGGGGAAACAATAAAATATTTATAACTTTGTTGTTTTTTGTCTGATTTGGATGAAGCTTTCAAGGGTGGTAGACTCTGCAGAGAGGCTGAAGCCTGCCAAGTTTCAAGAAGATCGGAGTTAAGGTTTGGGGGGGAAAGCACCCCAAGTTCTTGAAAGCCAAACTCCTGTCACGGCTGTGTGTCACACCACAGTGGGGTCAAAACTGCAGGGCTGGTAGCTCTTACTGAGGCCACAAAGTCTGCCATGTTCCAGGGAGATTGGTTCAGGGGTTTGGGGTGAACTGCACTTCAAGCTGTGGACAAGCAAAACTCGTGCCATGGGTGACCCTGTGTGTGGTAAGGCGCAGCGGGGTGACAGCTGCAGGGATGGTGGCCCCTGCTGTGACGCCTGCCAGCTGTGGAGGAGATCAGTG
>NW_005842734.1:612178-629375 GCF_000455745.1 Alligator sinensis | reverse complement strand
CCTGAGGCCCAGCACCCCTAGCTGCTGACCGGCAAAACTGGTGCCAAGACTGTGTCTGTCCTGGGGCTGTTGATTGTCTGTATTGATTCTTTTCTCTCCTTAGCCTGGTTTTGTAGGTGCTAATTGATGCTCATTAAGTCGTTATGTAGTAGCTAGGCCCTGTGTATTGAGCTGGTCCCTGAGTCCCTGGTCCCTGAGTCACGATTGATTGATTGATTGATTGGTAACTGGGAACACAGCAGCTTAGCAGCCAGGCCTGCAGCAGTGTCTCCCCTCCCTGCCCCAAGACAGACACGGTCAGTCCCACAAACACCCATGGCACCAGTTTTGCTTGTCCACAGCTTGTGGGGCAGTTCCCCCCAAACCCATGCAATGATCTTCTCAAAACTTCGCAAGCTTTGTTGCCTCTGTACGAGCTACCACCCCTGCAGTTTTGATGCCCCTGTCTTGTAACACATAGACATGACAGGAGTTTGGCTTTCAAGAATTTGGGGTACAGTTCCTCCCAAACCCCTGCACCAATCTTGAAACTTGGCAGGTTTCATGCTCTCAGCAGAGGCTACCATCTCTGCAAGGTTCATCCAAATCGGACAAAAACAACAAAGTTATAGATATTTCACCTGCCAATGGGGGCTAGGGCACCAGCTGCGGGAGGCCCTGGTCAACTCCCTTCTCCTGTACTCCCCGCTCCAGCCCGCCTACTCTTCCACCAACATGAACCCCCCACGCCCTGCCCCTCGCCCACCCCCATCATCACTCTCAGGACACACACATGTTCAAAACAAAAAAGCTTTATTTCCCTCACAACACCAAACCCCATCCTTCCTCCTTCCCTTCCCAACACACAGAGCCTACTCTCCCCTCCTTCCTCCCTCCCACCAAAAATAAAATACCTGGTTCTCAAAGTGCAGACTATTTACAATAGTCTCAGTCTCTATCTGAGTGCTGGAGTCAGGGGGCTGTGGAGTGGGGACACCTAAGGGGAGAACCCAGGGACAGGCACCCAGCACCCCATCCTTGGGTGGTTCCCCTGCAGCTATGCATGCTATGGCGTATGTGGTGGATGTAGGGCTCCTTCCGGGGTGATAGCAGTTGCTGGTTCTTTGGCAGAGCTGGCTCCCCCTCTTCTGGGGGCTGTCCATGGCCAGCAGGGTTGGTTTGGGGTTCTGTCCCCATTGCTATCAGCTCTGGCTCAATGCCCATGTGGAGCTGGGACAAGCAGCGGGCCTGTGCCCAGGCAATGGGAGCTGGATGGCAGGGGGCCCTGGATAGGGGCCAGGCCAGGGGCTCCAGAAGGCAAGGGAAGCCAGAGGATCTTCTGCCAGGGCCAGGAGGGAGCCTGCTGTAGGGTGGCAGGCAGGAACCAGTGTCCCTACCGGACCATGGTTGGAGGCTGGGCAGTGTGGGGGGTGGGGATGGATATGACCAGCAGGCCCAGGACAGTGTCCAGGGTCTGGAGGTTGGCATCTGAAGCCTCCACTGCCTGGGCCTGGAAGCCCACCTGGTGCTGTAGCAGCACAATGAACTCCTGCTCCAGAGTCTCCACCCATGCCCAGTGCTCCCACTGGGCTTTATCCCGCACCTCCTCCCAGACAGTCTCCTGGGCAATGTTCTCAGCCTGTCAGGACTGCTTCTATGCCTCCCACGCCTGCTCCCATGACTCCAGCTCCTCTGCCACCACCAACAGCTGCTGGAGCAGGAGAGTAGGAGTCTGGTTTTGTGGGCACTATTGGCACCGCCAGTGCATGTGAAGGGTTCCAGTGCTGGGTGGTAGCAACCTGAAGCCCGCATCCCCACTTGGGGCTAGCAGGCTCTTCCCTGCCGAGGCAAGAGACAGAAGCCTTTAGTCAGAGTTTGCAACATTTGAGAGATAAGATGCTCTGCACCAGGGGTTGTGCACTGCCCAGCATCAATTTGGGGGTTGTGTGTGCATGGGTACCCAGAAACTATGGTAAGCTGGCCAGGCTGGTCTGGGCCCATGTAGCTGGCACCTGAGCCCTCTGTCTTCCTTTGCTCCCATTTGTCTGTCAACACACTGGGTGCTGGCTAAAGGCAACCTGCCTCCCCCACTCCATTCTGAGGGAGAGCGAGGCCAAGCTGTTGGCAGCACTTGCTCTCACAACACTTGCTCCAGACCCTGCTCTCATACCCCTCCCTGCCCAGCCCATTGCACCTGGGCTTGAGGTGTGTGGGGCTCCCTGAGAACTGGGGTGAGGAATTGGCTGTGCCCCCACCCTCCCTACTGGGGGCCTCTACGAGGAAGTTTCCCAGGGCCAGCTCCCCCCAATGCTGGCTTCACACCCTGAGTGTGCCTCTGCTGTGTGTGCCCTGGGTGGTATGCAATGAACTGTTTGTGCAGGTGAAGGGGCATCCATGCCACTAGGCCTTGGTGCTGATGATCCTCCCGCTGCCCTGGCATACCTGCACTCCTGATTTGGGACCCTGAGCTACAAAAGTGTGCGGGGCAAGCCCAGGCTGCCCTGCAACCTCCACTACCACCTGGAGGGCTACCTGTGGCATTGCTACACATCCCTGCCCCCCACTGCTGAGGAGGACATAACCACTGGCATTGCTGCTTTCCTTGGGTGTGAGAGGGCTATGCCCACCCAGCTGCAGGGATACAGGCTGCTGACTAAATCTTAGAACTGTGTCGCAACTCTCTCTGTGCTGTGCAGGGGAAAGCCAGGGCCAGGGGACTGAGGTTGTGCCGGGTAGGGTGGAGAGGCAGGGGCAGGGTTGGGGCTGGGACTGGGTGCAGGGATGCAAGTACTAAGTGACAGTGTAGTAACTGAAGTTTCTGTGCAGTAGCATTTCCAAATGACTTCTAGGTGATGCTGACTGTGTTGGAGCTCATTACTGGTGCAGAGCGGCGTTGTGCCATGCTTTGTGCCATGCAACACTACTGCTTAGTAGTAACGAGCTACCACATATCAGCATCTCATGTTGATGTGGCCACAGTGCTGTTCATTCACTTTTGGCCCAGTCCATCAGTGGTATTTATGACTGATTTGCAGATCGTTATTGTTTTTAATTATGTATTTGTATGATTGTAGAGACTAGGAGCTGTGGTTTCAAGTCTCATAAAAACTCAGAAGAAGATGGTCCCTCTGCCAAAGAGGTTACAATCTAAGTCTAAGACAAAAGCCAACAGAAGGATTCAGGCAGAAAGGGATGTGCAAGAGCATGGTGGGGAAATGCAGGGAAACAACAGGGCAACATTGATCAGCAGAGTAGGCAGTAATCTCATTGTGCCAGCAGTCTGTGTGTTCTTCAGCTTCTCACAAACAGCAAGGCATTGCGAATTTTGAGGAGGATTTTGAGAGATGAATAAGCTAGGGTACAGAGAAACAGAAGGAGGAACTGCTAGAAATGTAGATAAGAATCAAATATTATCATTACAGAGGCTGACAGACAAATGGCTTGCATACTTTTTACATAGTCTCCTGTAAAGTTAGAAGAGATTTATGTTGTTGTGGGGGGTGCGGGAGAGGGGGGGTAGTGTGTGTGGAATATACCCCAGTGGTTATTTGTGCCCTAGCCTATCCCAGCCTTGGGATATCTTTGATTTTAACTTGTGCTGGTCAATATGGCTGTGCGTAGCTTCGGTCCCTGATTCAATTTGTCAGAAATTTGGCCTAATTCAGTGGCTGAATCTCTGAATCTGAATCAAGTTAGGAGACCTTTTAATCTCTCTCAGTAGAAATGGAACACTTGGCATCGATTTGGAGAGATTTGGAAAGATGTATTGATTCGGACATAGACACAGGTTGAAACGTTTTTTCTACATATGTCTAGGTAGCAGGCGGCTAATAATGCTGTGATGCTGGGGCACATGGAACATCCCACAGGAGCCCGGGGGGCTCCCCAGAATGCTCGGCAGACCACCCAGAAATGGAGCAGAAACACTTCTGGTCCACTTCTGGGTGTGCTGTGGAGAGTGCAGGCCCCTTCCTCCCCACCCCCATTCCCCTCCCGGCTCTGCGACTGGTGCCTCCTGGGTCCGGGGGCTCACCCAGGATCCCCCACAGCCAATTGCCAAACCAGGGGTTCGTGGAGGGCTCCCACCATGGTTCCTAGTGGACATGAAAGTGGACTGGATGTAATTCTGGTTAACTTCTGGGTTTGCTACTGAACATGTGGGGGATCCCTCCATGCTCCGGTGGGATGCTCCATCCATCCCAGCATTGCAGCATTCACAAACTGCGCTGGGTACCTTGAGGTATGTAGAAACAACATTTAAAGCTTTTCTATGGCCAAACTGCTGATTTTCCAAATCAGCATCAAATCTTCAGATTAGGATTTGGCTGAATCAATTTGAGACAGTGATCCAAATCAACGAATCAAATCACTGCCCCCAATTCGGGCCAACTCACTTTAAACTTCCAAGAAGCTCTGGGTGAGAGAGATGGCACCATTTCAAATTACATGGAGCAACAGCCTAGACTTTTCCCACTGCAAGGTAATCAGTGTGCTGCTAATCCAATGCCACCCAGTCCTGGGTATAGGGATTCCGCTCACCAACTCCACAATTATCTCCTTATTTCTATTATCATGAGCAAGGAGATGGATAAAATGATGTGTTGGGACCAAGTCCAAGTGAGCAATTATTTTATAGAACACCTAATGGATTTATGTGACATGTTTATGCCTTGGAAGCTCCCAGAAGAGAAGAAAATCCTGCTTGGGACCAAAGTCAGCTTGGCCTGGCATCAGATGCAGATAGCTGGTTGCTGCCAGTTTATCCTGTGCTGCGCTTTCTGCTCAAACCAATTCTAGTCTAGAGACATTCCAGTGTCTCTCTGGCCATCACCACGGGGGCTTACTTCTCACTGTGCCAGAGGGAGATTATTCTTTTCGTCCTGGTGCTACATAATTTGTTCTCATTGCTGCCCGCAGAGCCAGGTTCAAAAGAAGGGTGGGAGATAGCACTGGTTAATGCCTGCCCTGTAGTGAATGTAACAGGGAGGTATGCCTTTGGTGTGGTGGTTAGACCACCATGCTGGGAAACCTGAGGGATACAGATTCAAACCTCCCTTGACAGGCAGAGGTTAAAATCCAGACCTTTTAATTGTTTGGAAAGTGCTTTAACCACACAGTTATTTGGGCTACAACATGCCAGGACCCTCTTCCATGCAGCACCCATCATGTTTGGGTTTCTGGGGGGATGAATTTTCAAATCTTAGGTTAACATGCTCATCCAAAATAGGCATGTGTATGTGGCTACAAACTTTTCTGACAAGTGTGTAGTGTGCTGCAGGTGCTCTGTAGCCATGTGAATACTTAAGCATCCATAATGCGGGGGAAATAAAAACATAACCTGCACGTAACTGCCAAAAATACCACTTATGAGGTCAGCGAGGTAGCATTTAGTTGCAAAAAAGGAACATAGAATTCTTCCTTTTTTTAGACTCCTCAGTGCCAGTCATGTAGGTCTCATGCAGGTACAATCAGAATAAATTGTGGTTTAATTCTGGCATCCACATCCTTGTATAAAGGTGATGTCTTTCACCTCTGCCTATTGCTGCAGTCTTCCCTGCTGAAGGTTCGAAGTAGCTATCTTCACAACAACAGCTTCACACACAGCCTGGATCCAGCGGCCTTTGCCAAAAACTTATTCATCTTCCCCTTTCCTTCCTCCACTCCTTTCCCATCCAGTACAATGAGGTTGATACCCCCTATTGGTTCCTGTTGCTAGAACAGTGAGCTGGAGCAGATGTCTTGATGAAGATGCCAAGCATTATTAAAGAAGGGGGCTTTAATACTGGGTCCCAATTCCATTCTATCCTGTTTGAGTCCTGAAACACTATTAATTCATCTACTTTAGTAACACACAGTCATCTTACCCTTGAGTCTGAGTCACAAACAAGTAGCAAGAATGAGAAGCATCCTGTCCCAGCCACCTGCGGAGGGTTCGGGATTGAGAGTATGGTCGGGGGTAGAAAGGTAAGAAAGATTTATTGACTTAACAAAAACACAACTATGCGTAGTAACAAAACAAACAATGGCAGCCAAAGCAATTTGCATTGACAACATATTGGCAGTCCCCTCTGATGCCTGATACACAGCAAGCTTCTCTTTCCACAAAGTTCAGTGAAGTCAGGCGTCCCTGAACGACACTGTCCAAAGGGGTACCGGGAAGGACCCTGGAATGCAGTCCTTGGGCTTCTCGAGGTCCACGGGCCCACTGATCCAGGCAAGAGCTAACTAATCCTTTTCACAGAGCTGTATCTTCCTTCTGAATGGTTTCTAGATATTCCAGCCAATTTAAAGCTTCTTAATGGTTCTGATAATGTACAACTACTCAGATTCCTTTTACTTTAACTGTCCTTAGACTGACCAATTAGCAGTACAAGCCTTGCATTCCTTTGATAAGGTAATTTTAATTATGCCACAGGGCCTTACTACTTCAAGGCTTTGCTAAATTTACTAGGCCTTACTTTATACAAGGCCTCATTACATCTTAAACTTTAATTAGGCTCTTAGCAACAACATATAGCTTAATATCTAAACAAATACAGAAAAACACTTGATATAATCAGCAAGCACCTTTATTACACATATAATTTTCAGCTGTCACACATCCGCTGCATCTTTTGTAGCAACTGTTTTTCAGAGATTTTAGCAGGGTGGAATAAAATTGCATTTGGCTCCTAAGACCCTTTAAACGCATAATAGGGGAACTAGAACCTAGCCAAGCTGCCTCAAATGGTGTTTGCATGCCGACCTCAGAGATCCCCTCCAGCATCCTGTCTTTGCAACACCTAGCATCAGGCCTCAGCTCAGAGAATCCGTATCAGGTGTGATGCTGAGCCCAGAGCCAGTGCCTGCATGGCAAAGTTGGTGAGTGCTGGGGTTACCCTCCTGCAGTGCATGAGGGCAAAAAAACCTGTAGTACCAGTGCCTGCATATAGGCTATGAGCACTCTGAGTTAAAAGCCTTAGAAAATCATGATTTCTGATCTCAGGTCACTGGGATTGCTTCTACATTCCTCCAGGGACAGTTATATCAGAGAAATCTTATGGCTAAGTTCCATTTTTCTTCTTAGGGTATGATGGATACAGGCTGGGAAATGGCAGTACGAGGTGTTCAGGGAGGGTGGAGCTTTGTCACGGGGGCACCTGGGTAGCTGTTTGTGACTCCCAGTAGGACTTCCCGGCTGCCAATACCCTCTGCGGCTGCCAATACCCTCTGCAGCTGGACTATGGAGTAGCCCTCTCAATCCCAGGGGAAGAGCTCTTTGGGAAAAGAAATGGGCCCGTTTTGAATGCCACCTTTGGCTGTGAAAGGAGTGAATCCCACAGGAGACATTCTCTTGTGACTGCACTGGATGCTGTGGAGTGTCCCTGTGGGACTGCAGCCCACGTGGTGTGTTCAGGTGAGCAGCAGCAGGAAGGAAGAAAATCTGCGCTTTACTGAGAGACAGGGCCAGACTGTCAGAGCTTATAAATGGGTTCCTCCCCCTGCCTTCTCACTGAGTAAATAGTGTGAGAAATATCCTGTTTCCCAGTTCCCTTCTGCTATTATTTGGGATGGCCACACTGCTTCCTTGGTGCGTCCAGGCTCTCAAAGATACCCCTCTCACGCACTCCTACTTAATATTTGCCGCAACTATTGAGCACACCGGACAGCTTTAGAACCAGTGATGAAGGAGCCACTGAACAGGAGCTGCAAACAGGGTAAGCAGTTTGCAGGATAATTTGCAGGTTAGTTTACTGCCCCCCACCCCAGCCTTTTGAGGGCTGAGCCTTTCAGCTTGGTGTGAGGAAAACAGGACAAAGGAACCTTTTGGGGCCAACGAGCAGTAAAGAGCCCAGCTTTCAGTTGAGTTCACTAGGGAAGGTGTGCTTGAAAGAAAGCAGATTAAGAGACCCAGGGAAACGGCTGGAGGATGTTGCAATGCCAGAGCCACTGACACTGCCTTTGCTTGCGCTTGTCAGGTTTCTGTCCAGGCAGGACCACTCACCATAAAGGCTTCAACAAAGGTCTGGGTTTCACATTGTGGCTTGCAGGCTCCCTCCAGCAACGGTCAGGTCAGGGGGTGTCTGTGGTGTGAGCAGTTCTTCCTGGTGGTGTCTCTCAGGGAATAGGCATGAGAACTACAGGAGGGGGTGGTGAGGGTTCGAAGTATCCTCTGCCATGAGGAGCTCATCGATTTGATGCTGGAAAAGACCTCCAGGACTGTGGAGGAAGAACTGCCAGAGGCAGTGCTAGAGAAGAAAGAGGACATGGACTTCCAGGAGGGTGGCAGCTGGAAGCTTGTGACCTCTAGCAGGAGGCAGAAATCTTCACCTCCACCTGCAGCAGTGTGTCTGGAGAAAAAATTATGCAGCCTTGGCAACAGAGAGGGGAGGAGCATATTCCAGTGGTGGAGGAAGACAGGCCAGGCCTCACCAAGCTGGGAAGGACTGAGAAGACATCCACCAAGAAGAAGCGATGGATGGTGGTGGTTGGAGACTCCCTTTTGTGGGGGACAGAGGGAGCCATTTGCTGACCTGACCTGTTGTCTCAGGAAGTCTGCTGCTTGCTCAGAGCCCTCAGAGATGTCACAGAGAGATTACTGAGACTCATTTGGCCCTCTGACTACTATCCCATGCTGCTTATCCATGTGGGCAACAATGATACCATCAGGGAAGACCCTGAGCAGATAAAAAGCATCTACTGGGTTTTGGGTGCAAGGGTGAAGGAGTCTGGGGCTCAAGTCATGTTCTCTTCGATCCTTCTAATCAAGGGAAAGGCCCCGGGCAGGAAAAGGTGCATCCTGCAGCTCGATACCTGGCTGTGCCGGTGAGGTCGCCAGCTGGGATTTGACTTCTTTGACCATGGGATGTTGTTGCAAGAAGAAGGATTGCTGGGAAGAGATGGGATCCACTGGATGAAGAAAAGGAAGAGTATCTTTGCAAGACAGGCTTGCTAACCTAGTGAGGAGGGTTTTAAACTAGGTTCACTGGGGGATGGAGGCCAAAGCCCTGAGGTAGATGGGGAAGCAGGAGATCTGGAGGAAGAGCAAGCAGAAGAGGGCAACAGAGGAGGTGTTCTCATACATCTTGAGAAATCAGGATAATTGCCTAGTTACCTCAGGTGCCTGTACACAAATGCATAGAGACTGGGAAACAAGCAGGAAGACCTGGAAGTCCTTGCACAGTCACAGACCTATGAACTGGTAGAATAACAGAGACTTGGTGGGATAGCTCGCATGACTGGAGCACTGTCATGGGTGGGTACAAACTTTCAGGAAGGACTGGGAAGAAGAGGAAGAGAAGTTGCACTTTAAGTGGAAAAGCAATATGATTGTTTATAGCTCCAGTGTGGAAATCCCCACCAATCCTATGAAGCCCTTTCTGAGCCAGCAGCTGCTGTCAGCAAACCTGCCACACTGGCAACTGATGGTGCTGTTAATGAGTAAGAGACAAGAAAGAAAGCTGAATTAATTACATGTGTGTGAAATGTTTTATTTACCATGACAATATGAACGTTAAGTCTCCAGCCTCTAATAGCATTGTCTCTTGCTATTGTTTTGAAGTTGTTATGCTTGTCTTAAACCTTTATTTCATGTTCTGTCTTCCCCAGTTCTGTTGTAGCGTTTTCCCCCTTGTTATTAAAGTTGGGTTTTGTTAATACCTAAATTTAGCTGCCCTTTAATTGGATATCTCACCTCACAGGAAGGGCAGGGCTTTAATCCATTTTAGATTCAGTAACAAAGTGTAAAGTTCTTTGTTAACATGTTTTCATCAAGCAGCTCATTAATATTTGGCTGTCCAATGGTTTGATATTATTTAACTTCAATAAAAGTTTGTGATGACACTCAATTATCTGGGTTCTGCCTTGGTTTCTTAGTCATACCTGGGTGTGATTTTAGGTGTTAGCTTGTAAATCCCTAATGCAGTTTGGGTCCTGGATGAACAAAGGACCCTATCTTTGTCTTCAAGATATCTGAGAAGCTCCTATTGCCTTTCCCTGGATTGTAATGTCTAGGGCCAGCACACCTTAGTGGAGAGAATAAAGTCCCAGGACTGCTTCCCCATGTTTCTGGGACAAAATCAGGTTTGCTAACTCATCAGACAGAATTAAGGCATTTATTTTCTCAAGAGTTTGTCTGCAGTGTTGCTAGCTGGGCTTGTAAAAAGCTGTATGCTGCCACAAGACTTTCAGTGCATTCTGATTTGTTACATAATGATATGCAGGCTCTTAATTCTGTGCCCTCACCTGCACCAGGTCAGTCAGTTGGTGGATTTCTTATCTTTGAGATAAGTTAGTTATTGAAGTTCAAAGCTGCCCCTGCCTGTCATTGGTGATATGTGTACAGTGGCTTTTGTTTACACACAGGAAGCTCTGAAGTGACATAGATGGAATCGAAGGCACAGATCCAGTGACAGTGGTTCAGGCATTAAAAGTAAAGTCTTGATATCCCTCCTTCAGTTATAATCTGGAGAGCAAACCCCTGGCTGTGTAGACTACAGCTGCAGAAACCACACAGCATGGTACTTTGCCAACATGAGATACAAACTCATTCTAGTAGGGCCGGATCTAGGAAGAAAGTGGTTTCTCTCCCTCTGCTCATTTCCCCCAAGACTGTCACTTTCTATTAAACTCTGCAGGAGTCACAACTCCTAGGTAAAATGCTTGGTCATTTAAATAATGTAAAAGGAATGAACTCATCCCTAATTTGGTATACTCTTTGTAACAGATTGTGTTTAAAGAAATAAATCATTCGATAGTCCTGTTAATTTCTGGTGTTGCTTATCCCAATGGGTTGCATTGTTCCGTGTGCCATCCTAGACAAACGCCTGTGCAGTCTCTTCTTGAACATTTCCATTGAAGGACCTTTGTTCCACTGCCCTTACTGCATGTTGCACTGCCCTGTAGTTCTGACACTAAGGATTTTTTAACCCTCAGATTTGATCTAAATCTGTTTTGCTGCAGTTTAAGCTCATTGCTTTGATTTCTGCTGCTCTGGAAAGAGAGAACAGTTGTTCTCTCCTCCTCCATATATCAGTCTTTTAACAAATTAAAACCCTGCTCTGGTGGCATGGACACTGGGGTGAGTGGCTGAAAGCCCCGAAGTTGAGGGTGCAAGGCCATAGCATGACTACTTCTGGCGTGGTCATGTCAGGTTTCAACAAAATTCTGCTGAATACCTTGTCACATGGACACAAAGAAGGAACTATTTGAAAACGGCTCTCATGTCTCCATTAATTTCATTTTGGCCAAACTAAACATACCTCATGCTCTTAATTTTTCCTCATGCAGCTTCCCTACCAACCCCCTTTATCATATGTGTCACTTACTTCCGGATCCTCTCAAGTTTCTCCAGATTCATCTTAGATTGCAGAGGCCAGAAGTGGCCAGTGCACACACTACTCCATTAAAGGCCTAACCAGCACTGCGGAGAGTGATAACATCATCGTCTCCCATGTCTCGTACATTCTGGTCCGATCCAGATATAAGCATGGGAGCTGGAGTGTACACGTACGGCTGGACATGCTTGTAGGTCAAACCATCCTGCAGCCTGCTGAAGTCACCCGAAGCCTACTGGTGTGAAGGACCAGAGAGTGAAGCCAGAGGGAGTTTTCCCCATGTAGACTGCATCTGGAAATGCTGGAGCAGTGGAGCAGAAGAAACTTGATAAGCAGGGATCCTGGTTATCCTGGTTATTAAAAATCACAAATTCTCTGATGTAAAATTGCAAAGTATCTAATTAAAATTTCCCAAATCCACCTTTTACCATGATAGAAGTGAAACACCACTATATATATAGGTATCGGTTGAACACAATGTTTTATTTATATATTTACATTTTAAAGCAACCTATAAGCCTACCAGTGCCTCCAAGACTTTAATAAAATAAATTCTGAATATCTATAAACTAAAGTTAGAGCTCAGGTTTATTATCACGCATAATCAGAGCTCCCCCTGCCCCCTTTGCTCACCAGGACTCACATCCAGCTGCAGCTGTCCCCCGCACTGCTTTGCGGAGCCGAGCAACTCTGATATGCCAGTGACCTGCCGATGCTGCTGCCCCTCACTCCTAGCCCCCAGCTCTGCTGATGCCCTTCACGCCTGACTTACAGTCCTCCACCCCTGCTGGTACTTCTCACTCCTCACTCATAGCTCCCTGCCCCATCCCCCAGCTGTGCCAGAGGGGACCCCTAGCTGCCAGGGCTATGGGGCCAGGGACCCTGGTCCACAGCCCCCTGCCCCCAGCAGTCCCCAAGCCCTGAGTGCTGCCTGTGTGAGGCATTGGCTCCTGAGGTTGGAGCTTGGATGAGCAGAGGGCACCTTGCCATTGTAGTACAGGCCTCGCAGTGGCAGCACTGAGCCTCCCTGCCCCACTCTGCCCTGCTCTTCTGGGTTCCACCCACCGAGCTGTGGAGGGCCCAAGGGGTAGGTAGCAGGGTGGGCAGTCCCAAGCTCGCTGCTGCTAGCCCACATCTGCCCTCCCAAGCACAAATTTGGGGGGCACATGACCACCATGCCCCTCCTGGAAGTACACTCCCCTTAGCCCCTAGAAGGCTGAAACTCTGCCAGCCTGCAAGGGGAAACCCACTGGTTCCCGCATTTTTTCTCTTTAAAAGAGAAAATCTGGGCCTTTTACCTTAAAATGAGAAAAATCTGCATTTTACCTCATTATTCCATGGCAAACAGAAAGCCAAATCCCTGGTGGTGAGGGACAATTGAGAAACCAAGACCTCAGGGGATGAGGGGGAGTTTGCTATAGAGACAGTGACAATTCTTACCCACCACTGGAACGAGATGGGGACTGGGAAGTAAGCAGTGGCCAGGTGGGAGAGTAACAAGTTTTAGGAGTCAGCATGTTTTAAACCTTTATTTTATGTTCTGTCTCCTCCAGTTCCATTGTAGTGTTTTTCTCTCACTATTAAAGTTTTTTTTTCCATGCCTAAGTTTAGCTGCCCTTTAATTGGGGAGCTCACCTCACAGGGAGTTTGCACCCCCACGGCCTTGGCCAATTTGGGGTTCAGTCACAGTGGTTTTTAAAACAATATGTCTCAACCTAACAGTAATTCTATCTGGCCCACATGTCTCCAGTTTGCTGATGAGAACATTATGTGCAACTGTACTAAACACCTTATTAACATTCAAATATGTTGTAAAGTCCAAGTATGTTGTGTCCATTGGATTCTCCTTATCAATCAAATTATGTAACTCAGTCAAGGGGAGATATCAAGTTGGTTTCATGTGACGTATTAAGTCCATTTGGCTATTAGTGCTCATCCCTTTCTACTTGCTCAGTTAACTTCCCATATACTGAAGTCAGACTGACCAGTCCATAATTCCCCAGATCCTTCTTTCCCCCTGTTTGAAAGGTAAGTACTTGTAACAGATTGCCCAGAGGAACACTTGCTTGGGACTCCCCGCTTTGTTTAGGCTCTTTGCAGCTTGCTTCTGAAGTGGGTGAGCCCCTTGCTTCTTGGACTCCAAGACCCAACCTTTTGGTCTCTGAACCCCTTGGTTATCTGAGGCCCACCCTCTTAAAACTGTTTTCTGGCTTAGCTTCTGCAGAGGGACTTTTCCCTTAAAATGAGAAATATCTGCATTTTACCTCGTTATTCCATGGCAAATGGAAAGCCCAGATCCCTGCTGGTGAGGGACAGTGGAGAAATCAACAGTCATGGAAATGACCCGTGCAGCATCAGAACTGTGCAGTAATGTCAGTAACAACTGTGCCGTCCGGTACATGTGTAGATGCACCCACAGAATTACAGAACTGCTGCTACTTTTGAGTACAGTAACTCAGATGTGCAAGCTGCACTTCCGTCATCTGTTAGATATGTCCTGATACTTACTGTATGTCCTAATTCTGAAATGTTTAAATTTGAAACAGTTTAAAATTTCATTTCCTGATTTTAAGAAGTTTTCTAAACTCAGACTTTAACTCAGTATTATGAAGGTTTTGCTATTTGACATTAATAAAACTAATTTAGATGTATGATCTCCCCCCCTCCCCCCCCCACTTTATTTGCTTAAATAGTCTACGTATTCTGGTAAAGTTTAAAAAAAGCATGACTTTAAGTTTGATGTTCCTGCCGCAAACCAGAAACAGCGGTTGCTTGATGATCGGGGACTATAGCGAATGTGACATCAGAAGCAGAGCTGTTTCTCATATATGGTCACAGACATCATTTTCCTATTTCATTGGAGGCTCTGACCTGAAACATTAGAGATAAGCCCCTTGATATTGTCTAAAAAGGTGAAGGGTTTTCCTATTGGCTCCTCCCTGCAGCTGATGCCAGCACCTGAATCTATATATTTCCTCCCCCAACTTTGTTTCTTGTCAGACACAGAGAAAGCCTGGCAGAGTGTGAGGTGCTTCCAGGGCAGTGCCAGCAAGGGTGAGGAGCATTATGGCAGTGAAGGGGCACAGCTCCACTCATCTGCTTTGGTTTCTTCTACAGCTTGTTCTTCAGACAACCAACAGTGAGTATTTTATACATTTCTCTTATGTATTTTGGCTACTTTTTAGCTAGGAATCAAGGCACTGAGAAAAGAGAGATATAGAAATCCAATAAGATAATCTTTCACTTCTCTGTCTCCCAAGTTATGGATTCTGCACACTGAAGTGTTCAAATAGAGACTGTTGTTTGGTGTTATATTTGTATAGTAATTGCCCCCATGGGAAAAAAGCATTAATGAAATATTCACTGATATAAATAGAGTAAAAAAAAAGTTAGATGGGAGCCTAAGGTCCATCCAAAATAGGTTTTGATAATGAAGCCACAACCCCAGAATAGGAGGCTTGTTTTCATTGGAAAAGAATATTAAATTAGAATGTGCAACTCAGAATTCACTGGGTGTCACTTTAACCTTCATATCGGTTATCTGAATATGTGAAGTATTTGGTAACCCCAATCAATCAAGGCTGTTCTGGTCACCTGCAGCAGCAAGAAATAATTTGTTCTGCCAACTGAATATGATATTTACCTTGCTAATTTGGGGTTTGTAAAATTGTTTTGCCTTCCCCTGATATACTAGCCTTAGCCCAGAGGCAGAGATGGGAGACTAAGCAGGGCAACTAATGCTCCCCAATGGTTTCTTGAAAGGTTCAGGGCAAATCAATCTTCTGATTTATGGTCAAGAAGAAATCTTTTCCCGGGTTAGATTAACATGGTATGAGAGTAGGGACTGAGTATTTGGTAGACAATTGTGCATGTCAGTTCAAGGGACTGGTCTCACTGGCCCAAGCAAACCCTCTCAGCCCTGTGTTCTCATGTACCTGGTGACTGGTGCACAATATGTCCCAACTTTCCTTCTTGTAAATCTGAAGTAATAACCTCAAAGGGCCCAAGTGCCATAGTTTTATAAACCTGTTGAGCTTCTGTGAGCCTCAGGCTCCTAAGTAACCCCGCTGTTGACAGGCATAATATTAAACAATTTCAAATGGTTTCAAAGTGCAGTGAAATGTTTCAAAAGGCTGGTGTACAATGATACACATGGGACAAAAATGCTCTGGAGGGAGCAGATAGTATTTTGTACCCTGTTATTTCATTCTGCCTCATATCTAGACAGTAGATTTCTGTTCCAGGCATCCCACAATGAAACACTCCCCACTTTCCCCATGCTTCTGATAGTCTCCCTGTACCCAAGCTTCTGCTGCTCCCCTCCCACTCCCCACTACTGGCTTCTGTCACTCCCAGTGCTGCAGGTACTGGTCATCTTGACATTCTGGGCACTTAGTGTAGCACTTGGCACTGTGGGACTGGAATTGCATTAGGCAGGTAGAATCATAGCATCATAGCAAAGTAGGACTGCAGGGACATCAGGAAGTCATCTAGTCCAAACCTCTGCCTTAACCAGTCTTCCTAAACATCCCTGTCTAAGCCGTTCCAGATATGTGCTTATCTAACCCATTCTAATATAATAAAAGCCATAGTCTGTCTGTCTGTCTGTCCATAATGCTCTGGGCCAACTGTGCATGCAATGCCAAGAGGGCAGGCGCTGAATGTGTGGCCCTGGTGCGGGCACCACTTTGCGCCGCGGCTTGGAGGAGGGGGAGGAGGCAAGGGAGCCACAGGCAGATTAATGAATTTGCTGGTTATGAGCCCAGGGGCTACTTCCATTTCATGCACAGGGAGAGGGGGCTGAGTTTGTCCAGGAGAGCTGTGCCCCACCTGCCAAGTGGGGGGGGGTGTTGGTTGGGGCTGGGCTGGGCCAGGAGCGGCCTTGGGGCCTAGAGCCCCGCCAAATTCATTTTAGCCTCCTTTCAGTTGAGCTACCACTCCCAGTGCCCTCACCCCCCTCACCTGACTGTAGAGACATGGCGCGGAGCTGCCCGCCCAGCCTGGTCTGGCCCGGCCCTCTGTATGTGCCTGGCTGCACAGGACAGCCGGCAGTAGCTCCCTGCATGTGACTGTGACAGGGGCTGTGTGGAGAGAGACTGAGCATGGGCGGCTTCTCCCCTGGGAGCGTGAGGGCTGCCTCTGTGTGATCAAGAGTGGAGGAGGGGGGTCCTGTGAGGGGAAAGTGTGTGTGTGTGTGTGTGTGTGTGGCTATGGCTGTGTGGCTGTGTGTGCATGACTGCATGTGACTGTGCATGCATGGCTGTTCATGTGGCTGTGTGTGTGTGGCTGTGTGTGTGTGTGCATGTACCTGCATGTGGCTGTGCCTGTGTGTGGCTGTGCCTGCCTGTGTGTAGCTCTGTGACTGCGTGTGGCTGCAAGTGCATGCGGCTGCGTGCGCGTGTGGCTGCATACAAGTGTGGAGTGTGGCTGTGTCTGTGGGTGGCTGTGTGTGACTGTGTGTGCTTGTGTGTGTGTGGCATGTGCCTGTGGCTAGGTGTGTGTGTGTGTAGCTTGTGGCTCTGTGTGTGGTGTGTGGCTGTGCGTATGTATGGTGTGTAGCTGTGTGGCTGTTTGTGTGTGGCTGGGAGTGTGGCTGGCTGTGTGGCATGTGGCTGCATGGTGAGTGGCTGTGTGTGCGTGGCGTGTGGCTGTGCCCATGTGTGGCATGAGGCTGTGCCCATGTGTGGCATGTGGCTGTGTGCGGCTGTATGTGTGTGACTGGGCATGTGTCTGGCTGTGGCTGTGTGTGGCTGGGAGTGTGTGGCTGTGTGGTGTGTGGCATATGACTGTGTGTGTGTCTGGGGTTTGGGAGGGGGGTGTGCACGGGGACGGACGTGGAGCCTGGGGGGGGGGGTTGTGTGTGGCTGGCTGCGAAGTGGCAGGGAGGCGGGGGGCCGGGGGGG
>NW_005842734.1:610323-612159 GCF_000455745.1 Alligator sinensis | reverse complement strand
CTAGTTTTTAATAATTTCCAAGAAGGAAGCATCCACAGTTTCTCCAGGTCACCATCCTATAGTGAGACTACCAGCCTTTTAGTGAGAGTTTTTTTTCTAATAACCAACCTAAATTCCCCTTTTTACAGTTTAAGACCCTGGGGCTGTGTCTACACGAGATGCTTTACTGAGTAGTAGATTAGTCTACTGAGCAGTAAAGCATCACCATCTACGCAACACACATTTATACTACACAGTAAATTAGTCTACCATGCAGTTAGCTAGTACATTTAAATAGAGGTACTAAACTATCTGTGCAGTAGATAGTGCACAGTACCAGATGTGTAGACATTGACCAGGAGCAAATTTGCTCTTGGTCAACCTAGCCAGCAGGGCACCAGAGGTGATAGGGAACTCTGTTCCTGGAGCTGCTCAGCTCCTTGGCTCCCCCCAGGAACTGGGAGTGGATCAGCATCAGGATTGGGGAGCTCTCTGCAATCTGTCCTGGCTCCTGGCATGGAGCTAGGAGCTCAGGAAGGGGAGCAGGGGCTGGGAACCCTGTCCCTGCCTATCTTCTGAAGCAGCAATGTGTGGCATGGTGCTAGCTGCTCCAGGGAGAGGGCAATACCTGGGAATCCAGCCCTTGCTGGTCTCCTGGAGCAGCTCAGTGGTGCATGGAGCTGGTTGCTACAGGGAGCATATGAGGGCTGGGAATCCATACCCAGAACAGCTCCCAGCAACTCCCTGCCAGGCAGGGAAGCCCTGTCCAGCTGGCGGCTTGCTGTCAGCTGTGTATCCAGATGAGCATGGGGCTAGGAGAGCCTTGCCCACTTCATGGGAAACTCTCTTCCAGCCCCATGCACATCAGTTCCTCTCCTCTCCAGCCAGCAGAGCTCTCTTGGCCCCATGGCCACTGGGACCAGTCCCATGCCCCTTGCCAGCCCCCAGGTTAGTACTGAGGGGAGTCTGGAACTCCCCCTGGCTGCTGCAGGGGGGCAGTGCAGGGCAGGAGCAAATGTGTTCTCAAGAGGAAGCAGGTGTAGATGTCTTCCCAGGAATGCTTACATCACAGTATTTTACTGTGCAGTGAGGCAACATCAAATTAATAGCACATTTAGATGCATCCTGGGAAACTGTGGCTGTAGAACCATATTGGCAGCTCATTGGCACTTTTAAAGCATGCCGGCTGGAAGGTCTGACAGGAAGCTGCATGCCTGTCTGCAGCTAAAAGGCTCCATTTGAAATGTTGAAAACATTCCTATACTTTGACATATTTCAAGTGTTATGTCTGTATGCACCCTAAGGTGCCTGTAGCTTACAGCTCCAGAATGCCCCTGGTCGTTGGGGTGTGATTCAAGGAATCAGGCCTGGACACCTAACTTCCCTCTAGAGTCAACAGGGAAAATTTGTTTTCTTTGAAGAGTGATAGACAGAGTCTCTCCACCGAGCACCTTGAGCTAGCCAGTAGAAAGGAGTGAGCAGAGGACTGTGTCTGAATTCCTGTTCCTTTTTAAACATAGGACTGGCTGCAGATGTGCAGGACTGTGCAGTTTGTGATGCCACAAGCCTCTTTGTGGTGTTACAAACCCCATGCCTACCATGCTAAAATGTATCTTGTGTTTCCGATTTGCACCACGGGGGCATAATTTGCTACCAGGAAATCCAGCAGCAAAAAAAAATGTGCAAAAAAAAAAAAGCATTGCAACACACACCACGGGAGTACGTGCCTGCAGACATTGAGGCTCAGTTCTCCAGGGAGAGGCTCTAGCATCTTCCCTCCTCTTGTTGTGCTCCTCTCCTTCAGCACACTGGGAGCTGGGAGAAGCAGGGAAATGGCAGTTTCATTAAAGTGGGACA
>NW_005842734.1:567286-610313 GCF_000455745.1 Alligator sinensis | reverse complement strand
TACACCAAAACACACATGCAGGAGCATGCACAGCAGCAAAATGTAGTGGCATAAATTTGTGCTTCTCTTTTGTTTGTCATTGCCAGCATACACTGTTGTATGTGGGGGCGTGTCCTACAGTAGCATCTACATGAGTGAGCATGTGCCTGGAGGATTTCCAGGTATCAAATTTAGAGCCTGTGCTGCAAATATGGCTGGGCTCATTCTCCATGAGGGTCATGTGGCCATGTGCGGCTCCAAGGCTGTGCCTACAGCAGGCCAGGACCACCCTGGTGGCCCAGCTGGCTGCTGCTGCCAGCACCAGGGGGTTGTGCTGCAGGAGGTGGAAGGGGGCAATGTCTGGCTGTCCCATGCAAGACCACCCAGAAACCCCACATGCCCCCCCACACCCACCCACACACCCCATGCCTGCCCCCACATCCACCCACAAACCCCACAACTGACCATATCCCCCACATTCCCCCACATCCACCTACATACCATGGATCCCCCGACAACCTCCACATCGCCCACATCCACCTATACCCCTTCCCACCCCACTCCTACAACCCCCACCTCCGTCACACATGCCAGCTGCCAGACAAGATGAGACTTGCTGGCAGGAGCTGTGGCTGCAGGGACAGCTGTCTCCACATCCTGGTTAGTGAAGGGGACAAGGGGAGCTCTAATTTTCTATGATAAGAGAACCAAAATCAAACATTAAAATATAGATATTTAGAATTTATCTTATTATGGTGATAGAGGCACTGGTAGGCTTCCAAATTCCTTCAAAATTGTAAATATATCAATAAAACATTGCACTGTTTTCTCTCTCTCTCTCTCTCTCTCTCTCTCTCTCTCTCTCTGTGTAGTGTTCTTTTGTTTTAATTGTGGAAGAAAGTGGATTTGGGGGTATTTTAAAGAGTGAATTTGGGATGTTTTTTATCCACGAATTTGCAGTTTTTAAATAGGCAACACCAGGATTCCTGCTAGTGAGACAAGTGACAGGACCCAGGCAGAGGAGCCTGCTCAGGGCTCGCAGCCGGGACCAGGCTGGAGGGCAAGGGAAGTGGCTGACCTGGTCATTTGGGGCCAGGAGGACATGCTTTGACAGTTCAAAGCAGGCTACTACACTGACAGCATCTTCCAGGTAATAGCTGCCTAGATGGCAGGGAGGGGGCACACATAGCAGCAATGCTGCAGAAAGGCCAACTGTGTAGCCACAGCCCACTGGTAGCTGGCCCAGAGGTGAAGCTACAGTTCCCATATCACAGTGTAGGTGTCTGTGTGGTCCAGGTCTGTCAGATGTGCAGACATAGATTCATAGATGTTAGGGTCAGAAGAGACCTCAGTAGTTCATTAAGTCCTGCCCCCTGTCCTGGGCAGGAAAGAGCGCTGGGGACAGACGACCCCAGCTAGGTGCTTGTCTAGTTTCCTCTTTAAGCCCCCCAGGATAGGGGAGAGCACCACCTCCCCTGGAAGCCCATTCCAGATTCTGGCAACCCTTACTGTGAAGAAGTTCTTTCTAATGTCCAACTTAAATCTGCTCTCTGTCATTTTGTGGCCATTGTTTCTAGTTACTCCAGGGGGTGCCCTACTAAATAGAGCATCTTCTATTCCCTGCTGCCCTGCCCTGATGAATTTATAGGCAGCCACAAGAAGGCTGAAGAGATCTAAGTTCCGCAGTTTCTCCTTGTGGGGCCTTGCGTCCAGGCCTCTGAGTATATGGGTGGCCCTCCTCTGAACCCTGTCAAGATTCTCTACATCCCTCTTGAAGTGTAGTGTCCAGAACTGGACACAGTGCTCCAAGTGCAGCCTGACCAGTGCCAGATAGAAGTGAAGCATAAACTCCCTGGACCTGTTTGTCAGGCATACTAAAGTGCGGTTAGCTTTGTTGGTCACTTCGTCACATTGACGAGTCACGTTCATCTTGGAGTTAACTATGACTCCAAGATCCCTTTCCACTGCTGCGCTGCTGAGGTCATCCCCGAGCCCATAAGTGTTTTGGTGATCATTTTGCCCAGGTGCAGCATGTTGCTCTTGTCTTTGTTAAACTGCATCCTATTTCATTCTGCCCATTTTTCCAACTTGTCCAGACCTGCCTGGATCTGTTCCCTACCCTCTAGTGTGTAAACTTTGCCCCATAATTTGGTATCATCTGTGAACTTGGACAGGGCTTGTCTTGGTCTGTGTCCAGGAATACCAATGGAAAGAACTCATTGAAGAACTCAGCCTTGTCCCCCCTCTCTGTCATCTAACTTGTCCTGTAGGGGTCCTATGCTACCCTGAGCCTTCCTTTTGTTCCCTATATACCTGGAGAAGGAATTTTTATTGTCCTTAATTTTTGTTGCCAGCCTAATTTCTAATCCTGCTTTGGCCTTCGTAACTGATTCCCTGCAAGTGCAAACCAGGGAGGTATACTCCTTTTTGGTAGCTACTCCTGTTTCCACAGCCTGTATACTTCTATCTTTGCTCTTAGGCTTTCCTGGACTTCCCTGTTCAGCCAAGAGGGCTTCTTGTCCTCTTTGCCCCATTTTATGAGCAATGAGATTGTCTCCTTCTGTGCCCATAGGATCGCTCCCTTGAGGAATGACTCCCCTTCCTGGACCCCCATTTCACCAATGCTCTCAAGCTTTAATGCCTCACTGGCTAATCTCCTGAGCACACTGAATTTAGCCTTTCTGAAGCCTAGCACTTCTTCACCGCTGGTTAATTTACCCACTCTTTGCTGGATAGTGAATTTCATCAATCAGTGGTCACTATCCCCTAGGTTACCTTGTACCTGCAGATTCCCCACCAGGTCATCCCCTGTAGCTAATAAGAAGTCCAGCAAGGTGTTTCCCCTAGTGGGACTGTATACCTCCTGCATTAGGTGGAGGTCCTGTATGCAGATTAAGAACCTACGTGAGCAGTTAGATTTGGCTGACTGCTCCTTTCAGCAGATGTCAGGGTAGTTTAGATCACCCATGACGACCATATCTCTTGACCGTACGGCCTCTGAGAGCTGTCTGGAGAATTCCAGGTCTAGCTCATGCTCCTGGTGTGGCGGTCTATAGTACACCTCCACTACCAAGTCCCTTTCACCCCAAACCCCTTGTATCCTGATCTACAATACCTCAGTTTGGCCCTCTTCTGATCCCATCTTGATTATAGAGGACGTATATGTTTCCTTAACATAGAGAGCAACAACACCTGCCCCTTTTTTTCCCCACTCTATCCTGTCTGTACAATCTGTGAGTAGTACTGGCCTACTCAATGCCTACTGCCCAATCATGAGTAGGGTACCACCAGGTTTCATTTAGTCCAACCAGGTCAAAGTTGTTTCTTGCAAGCAGGACTGCAAGTTCCTCCAAGCATTAGTGTAGAGACATTTAAACCCGCTGATGGGTGCACTTGGTACTCCCCTATCCTGATGTCTATCGGGCCCCTTAGTGCTTACCTTAGTGCTTACCTGGGCTGATCCAGAGCATTGTTTGTGGCTTGCGGATCCTAGGTTCTCCTTATCCTCTGCTTCCCCATCCCGTGACAAACCTAGTTTAAAGCCCTTCAGAGGAGATCGGCCAACCTGTAAGAGAACAGACTTTAGAAGAGAGATGAAGACCATCTCGTCCCAGGATGTTTCTCTCATGGAAGTGGGGATCTTAGTTGTAGAAGCCAAAACCTGCATGATGGCACCAACTCCAGAGGGGTTAGGGATGACTGAAGATTTTCTAAAGAAATGAGAGTTTGTTAAAAAAAATGCCAGCTTAAGCTACAGAAAATGTCATTTTAAATACCCCAATCTTGACAAATTTTCAGTTTACTAGAAATTTTGAAAAAAATATTTTTCCTGTGTCCATTTTTAAATGAAATGTCTTGAAAAGCAGAGTGCTTGCCTTCCAGTTAATTCCATTTGCAAGTGTGTCATAAAGTCATAAACAACTGATATTTGCCTCGTACCACAGCTGAGAAACTCTATTTGTTGAGCTTTGTTAACAATAGTTGCAGGGATGGCACTGTGTGCTCTTTAATAATTCTTTCCTGATTCTCTACTTGAAGGTGCAGTTAATGAGGTGAGGCTGAGCCATGGAAAAAGCCGCTGTTCTGGGATAGTGGAAGTGGAGTACAATGGTCAGTGGATGAAGCTGTGTTTAACAGCCTCTCAAATGAAACACGCCACAGTAATCTGCAACCAGCTGGGCTGTGGACCTTCAGTGAATGTCCATAATGCTTCCCACTTTGAAGAAGATTCCAAATCATACTTGTTGCTTGGAGATGTTTGTCGTGGTGATGAGAGTAAGCTTACAGAATGCAATATATCAGATCTCTATTCTGAATCAACGTGCTCTTCTTCTTTTTCTGCTGGAGTAACCTGCACAGGTAAGAATTCAGAAATCACATGCAAGAAAATTACCACTGTGAATAAAGATTTTTTTACAGTTATGTGAATAGTTTAAGTATTAAATAACAGTAACAAGGGTATGCATGTGTGTTTTGGAAATCCAGATTGTTGAGATCAGCACATTTCCAATTTCTGTAAACCAGAAATAAAGAGATTAAAAATGTTATACTCAGTCCTCTGACAACCAGAATATACTGAATTAAGATCTACACCTACCTGGCCTTAATTCTTTTCCCTTTGGAGCTGACAGTAGCTAATCAATAGAGCATACTAAGTAAGAAAGAATGAAGGGAAATTAGGGGTGCACCAATCAAGATTTGTTTGGCCCATACTGATGGCTGAATATTAACCAGCCATATAAGCCAATACAGATCTGGTAGTTGATATGAAGCCCTGAGCTTGGAGAATAGTGGTAAGTCTGTGGAGGGGAAGAGGTGAGGGGAAGGGAAGGAGTGCGGAGGGGGGCAGATCAAGGCCCCCCTGGTGATGGAGGAAGTAGTGCAGATGCAGGGGCAGGGGCAGGTGCAGGTGTTGCCCAGCCAGGTCAGTGAATGCAACCCCACCGGGAGTGGGACGGACCTGCAGATGGCTTGTGCCCACTCCCACGGTAGGCATGGGGGGCATGTGCCCCACCCAGATTGGCACACAGGGTGAGGGCAGGTTGCCTCCTGCAGGCTCAGGGCCAGGGGCTGATCCAGCCTCTTCCCAGCAGGGGGGCCTGTGTGAAGGGTGGGTGTCAGCAGCACTGGGGGGGCGGGGCTACAGGGTTAGTAAAGCCACCCTTTAACTCCCCCTCCCAGTGCTTTTGGCACTTGCCCCACCCCTGCCTGACCTGAGAGCAGCCCCAGCCCAGACCCCTCTCCCCTCCGCCCTGCTGGGAAGAAACTGTCACAGTCCCTGGCCCCAAGCCCACAGTGGGCAGTCTGGCTTCACCCTGCACACAAATATGGGGGTCACATACCTACCCTGGGGGTGTGCAGAGTGGCAGGAGCCACCTATCCCACTCTTCCACATCTTCTGGATGAGATGCCTGTGGGTCCATCGTGCTTCTGACAGGGTCACATTCACCACCTTAGCTGGGCAGTCCTGCCCCTCCCCATGTCCTATTCCCTCCCTCATTATGGGGGCCTTGATCAACACCCCCCCCCCACACACACACACTCCTTCCCTTCCTCCCCACCCCTTTGTCTCTTTGTCCCTTGCCCTCCACAGACTTAGTAACTTGACACTGCTCTCCAAGCTCCCGGGCTGCATTCCTGGCCACATGCATGCTGCGACTGTGCACATTCATGTGGAATTTATCGACAACATTATTGGCTACATCAACCAAAAAACACCGATTGCTGAAAATGTGAATCTTTCTTTTAATGGTGCTGATTTGGTGTGGACTGATATATCGGTGCACTTCTAATGGAAGTGTTAGTATACAAATACTAGGAACCTAGGCAGCTGGATACCCTATGATACAAGCTATGTAACCTATAATGACCTATTCAGGAAAGATAGAAATAAAGAAAGAAGTTGGGCCTTGCTTTGCATATCAATAATCTCATAGGCTGCATGTAAAAAAAAAAAAAATAAAATGGATAAAACAGAACCTGATTGGGCTCAAATGACAAAAGGGATTTTCTGAGTGGTTGGTTGACGTGTAGACATGATCAAGGGAGTGCAGCCTGCTAGGCCTTGCTAGGGACTGGTGTCACTGACTAAAGAGATCTCTGTATCTCTAGTCTTTTGTTCCTAAGTGTAAGACAGCTGGACAGAGGTAAGTAGCTCTTCTTTAGTGTGAGATAAATAAAAGTATACAGCTACATGATACGTGCATAAGAATGAAGAAGGCATAAAGATGTAATACTAACCCTATAAACACACATCACATTAATTATTTGACTTATTGTCACATGACTTGTCTTTCAAGAGAGAAGTTGAGGGATTGGCTTGTGCATGCATTGCCCTTGAAGGTGGGTTTAAGGAGTGGCTGGATGCCTCCCCACTTTTTCAACAGCAGGCCCTTGAAGGTGGGTTTAAGGAGTGGCTGAATGCATCACCACTTTTCCACCAGCAGGTCACCTGAGTGAATATACATACCAGCAAGCCTGGCAGTAGTCAAGAGTCTGTAGATTCTGCTCATTCTGCAGGAGCTGAGGTAAATTGTTCACTGGTTGTTCAAACTGTGGGTGAGTGGCAGAGAAAATACCAAGAACAATGAAGCAATACTTGCTGAGGAGAACCCCGTGAATGCGCTCACTGTCAATGTGGGGTTTGTGGTAGGGCTGTGCAAAGCTTTGGATCACGATTCAGATTCAGAGATGATTTGGATGATTCTGAGGCCAAATCTATGAATCCATATTGAATCGCTGGAAGCTTTAGGATTTCTGAACAGATTTGAATCTTCTGAATTGATTTGGAAAAGATTCAGAAAGATTTGGTGATTTGGAGATTTGGCCGTAGGGTATAATGGGGAATCTATGAAGTATCTATAACTTTGCTGTCTTATGTCGGATTCAGATGAAACTTACAGGGAATGCAGCCTCTGCTGAGAGCATAGCACATGCAAAGCTTGAAGGTGATAGGTGAAGGGCTTTCTGGGAAACTGCATCTCAAAATCCTACAAACAAAACTCATGTTACGTGTGTGTTAAGCCACGTCAGGGTGAAAACTGCTGGATGGTAGTCCTTGTGGAGGCCACAAAGACTGCCAAGTTTCAGGCAGATAGGTGCAGGGGTTTGAAGGAAACTGAACCCAAAATTGTTGAAAGAAAACTCATGTCACTTGTATGTGTTAAGCCACAGCGGAGTCAAAACTGCAGGTATCTGCTGACAGCAACTGGAAGTGCTCTTTCTTATCAGTACAATAAATTCTTTTAAAATTTACCAACTAAACATCTATGTCTGTCTTCAGGGGTGTGCAGTGTAGCGGATGGGGGTGTAGAGGGGAGGACGAGCAGGGTGGGTGGCTCATTCCACATGGTAGGGGGTTGCTGCTTGGAGGCTGGCAGTGGTTTGTGTAGGGACTGAGCTTGTTGTACACCAGCACCTACTGTCCCATAGGTGGAAAGTTTAAGTATGTTGGGTGGCATTGGCTGGGGGGGCTGGGGGGGGGGGTGGGGGGGGGGGGGGGGGGGTTGGGAACTAAAGCAGGCCTGGTTGCTAGACTACTGTGTTACCAATCAATCATGATTCACTCAGGGACCAGCTCAATACTCAGTAGCTAGCTACTAGTGAAGAGTTAATGAGCAAGGATTAACATAACAAAACCACAGACTAAGGGGAGGAAAGAATCAATACAGAGCTGGGAACTGCTTCTGCTCCGGCTGCAGAGGGCCCTAGCAGCCAGACCTGCAGTAGTTTACCCACCCTCCCCCACATCTTCCCCAAGACAGAAACAGTTGCACAAGCACCCATGACATGAGTTTTGCCTGTCAGCAGCTAAAGGTGCAGGGCCCCAGAACCCAGAGGCCCCTGCATCTATTTCCTTACAGCTGGCAGGCTTTGTGGCCTCAGCAGGGGCTACCAGGCCGGCAGCTTTCACCCTGCTGCACCTTAACACACAGCGTCTCCCATGTCACAAGTTTTGCTTGTCCATAGCTTGAGGTACAGTTTTCCCCAAACCCTTGCACCTATCTCCTTGAAACTTGGCAGGCTTTGTGGCCTCCACAGGGGTAGCAAGCCTGTAGTTTTGACCCCACTGTGGCTTAGCATATACACGTGACATGAGTTTTGCTTTCAAGAATTTGGGGTGCAGTTTTCCTCAAACCCCTGCACCTATCCCCTTGAAACTTGGCAGGCTCTGTGAACTCAACAAGAGCTACCATCCCTGAAATCTTTACTGCACTGTGGTTTAACATACACACATGACATGAGTTTTGCTTTCAGAAATTTGAGATGCAGTTTCCCAGAAACCCCTGCACCTATCTCCTTCATGCTTGGCATGTTTTATACTCTCAGCAGAGGCTACCATCCTTACAGGTTTCATCTGAATCAGCCATACGATAGCAAAGTTATAGATATTTCATTGATTCCAATTATACTCTATAGCCGAATTTCCGAATTGGCTCCAAATCACCTCTGAATCTTCCAAAGCGATTTGGACAAATTGAATCGGAAAAATGATTTGGATCTCTGAATCTAATCTGTGGCCCCTGAATTGGCCGAATACGAATCGAATGTTTCCCCATTCTCACAGACCTAGTTTGTGGCTGTATCTGGATCTAAGTCCACAACAGGAGCTGTTGTCCTGAAGAAGTTTTGACTGTAGGTCAGCACAAGGTGACTTAGATGAGAAAGTGGCTCCAAACTGAAGTGTTGTTTCTGGGTCTGGGAAATGATCAGCGAATGGTGGGAGAGGATCATCATGGCCCCCTAGAATGATGACCAGTGCTACACAAACTTCCACATGTCCAAGGGCTCCTTCATGGAGATCTGCACTAGGCTTGACCCACATACAGCATGGGACAGCAGGCATCCTTATGTGTAGAAGTGTATTGTCATAGCTGCACGGAAACTTGTGACCTGACACCCTCTGTCCTTGGCAAACCATTTCAGCATGGGCAAGTTGATATCTGGAGTGGTAGTACAGGAGGTGTCCCAGGTGATTCAATAGGTGATATCTTAACATATTGTTCCCCTTGCCAATGCACAGGAGGTCGTGGCCAGCTTTGCTAGGTTGGGGGTCCCCAAGTGCATCAGGGCCAATGATAGCACACACATCTCCATCCTCTCCCCTGCAGACTGGCTGAGAACTCATCAGTTGGAATTGCTATTTCTCAACCATGCTTCAAACTGTTGTGGACCACTGTCGGTATTTCATGCATGCAAATGCTGGCTGGTTTGGCAGGATGCCCAATGTCAGAATATTTAGGAATTCCCACTTCCCTCAGCTGATGGAGTGGAAAAAGTATGCCTCTGGCCTGCCTGACACCCAGGCTGAGGGATTGACTGTACAACTGCTACTACTTGAGGACCCTGCCTGCACCCTGTATTCTTGGTTGATGAAGCCATTAACTAGATACCTGGATTCTCAGAAGGACCAGCTCAATTATAGGCTGAGTAGCTGCAAAATGGCTGTGGAGTCTTCTTTAGGGCTTCTCAAGGTTTTTCTGAAGGTGCCTGAGGACATATATGCATGTCAATGAACACAACGTTCAGTTGTCTGTATGTGTGTGGTACAACACTGGCATGGACAAGGAGGGACCTTAGTCTAAGGTCTTGCCCCTGCCACAGGAGGTGGAGTGCCCCCAGCTCTTGCAAGAACCATACTTGTGACTCTGCAAATGGAGATGGGTCACCACTTTTGCATCCTCTGGGTGGAGAACTGTAGACTGCTGCAATTTACTTTATTAAATGCTATCAATTGAATGCATGCTTTTGTGTGGTCATCATCTGCATGGGCATGGGGCAGTGGGGGTGCAGGTCAGACATACTAGAGGGTGTGATAAATATTCATTTGGGTGTCAGGCCCTAGTCCCAGGGCAGTAGCTTGGGTATGTGACCTTCAGCTGAGTGGGTAATGGTCCAGCAAGGTGATGAGCCCTACTCAAATGGCAGTGGCTGCACGAGGAGGAGTTGGTTAAATGATGTATTTTGTGCCCTGGGTGTGAGGCTAGACATGCTGGATATTTATCCCTTTGTGGTCCTGCTATTGGACACTTGTCTGTGGGGATGGCTGAGGCATGAATTTGGAAACCTGTTATTGCCCCATGAATGTGAGAGTGCTGCAGGCCCTATGTGGGCTCAGTTTGCACATGCAACATAGAATACACAGTATGTCCCCAGGTGGTGATGGCCACTGTAAGAGGACTGTTTATGCCATGGGTTACCTTACTGAGCTGTTTATTCCAGCTCCTGTTATGGTGGGCCCTGTGGGACATGATAGTCCTATGGCAGCATGTGTGCCCAGGAGTCCCCGAGCAGTCCTACTTGGAGCTTGAATTACTGGGTGACACAGCAGCAAAGATGCCTTGAGTCTGCAGGCTTAAGGCAGACATGAGGTGATCCATGGACTCTGGTTTGGTCCTCATGGATGCCCTGAATGTTTTCTGTGTTTGTTCATCTATGGCCACACTTTGGTCTCTGCATGCTGCTTGGCAAACCACATAATGGGGCATCACAACTGCATGTATTCCATGCCTGCCCATGGCCAAGAACTGGTAGTGGTACACTCTCTTCCTCCCTCCATCATCTGGCCTCCATGAACCAGGAGAAGCTGCATTACACTATAGAAGCCAGAATATCCATCTTTGTGCAGGCATGGATTTTCCTTTGCTTGAAAGCTTAGTCTCTGACTATCCTTGGCCTGTCATTTAGTCTTAGGATGCCACTGCCACTGTTTTCAAGTATTTTCCCAGAAAATACAGGAGTATGTAGAGGAGTTCATTATCTTCCTTGCTGTTGCCTTGATAGCATGAAGAACTCCCTTAGAAAGTTGCAGCTTGCAAGGCTGTCCAGTCAGTGGGCAGGCTCATTCACTTTTCAGACTCTCAAGTATGGTAAGTTCACTCTCTCTTGTGCTCCCTAGGGACCTGGGAATTGTGCTTGTGCAGCCATTAGGGAAACAGCCATATTGTATAGCCAGGGAGTATGCACAGGAACCCTGTGCTCTGTGGGGGTCCTATGAAATGCAGAAGGCCAATTGAAGATGGTAGGGGAGGTCTGCAGTGTGTAGTCTGTTGCACTGGAACCCTGGTGCCCCTGGTCTATAAGCACAGGATGCCGGGGCCCTGGACTGTGTCACCTTGATTCACCTGAGCCCACTATGGAGGTGGCATCTGTATTTTCGTGCATGCTGTAAACAGTCCAGAGGAGAAAGGACTGGAAGAAGCAAGTCAACTCTGGGAAAGGGCTAGAGAGCCACACAGTCACAATAAGATGTGCAAAAGAGAAGCAAGTAGGTCAGAGTCCAAGATGCATCCAATGTATTTATACAAATAGGAAAAGTGTGGGAATAAATAAGATGACCTGGAAGCTTCAGCATTTGAAAAGAATTAGGAACTGATTGGAAGCACAAAAAGAATGGCAGGAGCCCAATGTGGCTGCAGAACGATCTTCTAGGAATTGACAAAGGTAGGAGGTGCACCTCCTATCAAGCGGCACCAGCAACAGTGTCAGTGGTGCCTGTGGGCAGTCGCCGCTTGTTACCCTCTCCCTTACCATCAGCAGATGCTGCTGGTGGTCAGAGATTGCTGCTGGCCGCTGGCTGCTACCAATGCTACTGGCAGTGTCTGTGGGTTGTTGCCAACTGATGGTCAGTGCTTTCCCCCCTCGCCACTGACAGCGCCGGCAGTGGCTGTGGGAACTCCCTGCTTACTGCCGCTGCGCTCCTGCCACCGCTGCCATGCTCCTGCCACTGCCAGTGCTGCCGTGCCCCACCTGCCACAGGGGGCGTGCATTGTCCATGTTTGTAGGATGCCTCAAATGCAGATTGAAAGCATATAGGCAATGGAAAAATAAGCAGGTGACAAAGGAAGCATACCAGGAAATAGCTAAACCTGCTGGTACAAAATCAGGAATGCGAAGATAAAGAATGAGCTACACCTGGCAAAGGAGGTAGAGACAAAAAGAAGAGATTCTGTAAGTGTGTTGGCCAGAAAAGAAGGATCAAGGAAGTGGTAGGTCCACTAGTAACTAGGCAAGGGGGAACTCTTAATGGCAGATGCAAGGAAGGCAGAACTACCTGACAGCTACTTTGCCTCAGGCTTGACAATAAAATTAAGCTTCAGCCAGACACCCAGTGAGGATAATCTGGATAAGGAGGAGGACAAGCTGAGGGAGGAGATGACAAGACAGACAATCATAGAACTTTGGATGGTTCTGAATAAATTCAGGTCAACAGGACTTGATGCACTTCACCCCAGGGGACTGAAGGAACTGGCAAAAGAGATCTTGGAGCCCTTGGCAATGATCATCATGAATGGGAGATGGGCAAGATACCAGAGGACAGAAAAGGCTCAAGGAAGTGCCACTTTTTTATAAAAAGGCCAAAAGGAGGACCCAAGGAACTACAGACTGGGTAGCCTAACCTCAGTACCTGGGAAGTTACTGGAATATATCTGAAGGAAGACCATTTGGAAGGATCTGAAGTAGTATCTGTGTGTTGAGACTGGGACAAGATAAGAGGTGCTATCGATCTGACCCCAGCTTAGCTTTTAGGGAATAAATCAAAAAGGCTTTAGACAAGCAGCTGCTGAACTGCTTAAGAATGGCTGACATTACATGGCTTAGAGGGAGCAAGCACCCCCTCCTGCTGCTTAATGGGATTGGCAGACTGCTGCTGTGAAGAGACCACCACCATAACAGATGCTGCCACCTGCAGTCCTCCCCCAACTCCCTGCATTGACTCAGGACCCACAACCCACCCTGTAACACATCTATTCCCCATAGTTAACCAACCCTTGATTGCATGAACTGAGATTATCAGTACTGGGGACCAGAGGGTGTACAAAATTGCCTTTTGGGTATAATTTCAGCATTTAGAGCCTGGGACAGTGTGACTAATAATCATTTAAAGAAGTCGGAAACAATACAGCCCTGATCTGTGGCTACTTACAGGGGAACCTGAACTGCCATGGTAGTCTGCTCTGATTGTGGGAGATCTGATCCTTTAACAGATCCAAATGAGAGTTGTGCTGCTTTAACACCTGCTTTGTTTCTCATTCCCTTGCTCTCTCACTCACTCCATCACTCTGCCTGTAATAAGCGGCTTTATGTATCCCTAATTTGTTGTTTGCCAGGACTGCCCATGTCAATCCTGCTGCTTTCTCAGGTGGGGTGGGGGTTGGGGGGAACAAGGCAAGAATCTAAAGTTACTGATCTTCTGGAAATTGGGGACAGGTCCACTTCAGTGTCTGTGCAGCTCTTGTGGCGAATCCTTAATCTCTCTCATTGTCCAGGTTGCTGTGCTGGCCTAGGAGGGCTGCATGTGTTCAGTCATAGCTGGGTTGGAGCTCTTACTATGCTCTTCAGTGGTGCTAGGGGCTGCTGGACCCAACATGTTTTAAGACCTGACAACGTCATTTACTACAAAGATGTGGGAGAGTATCTTGTAGCAGATGCACATGACCTTGCACGTACCTGACACGCAGTTGCTTTCCCATGTCTTCATGAACTGTTATCTCAGTACCTTGCACTTGGAGCACAGCTTGGTTCAGTCATGGTCATGATCCTGGAATGCCATTTCCTTGGGGATCCAGTGATATACCTTCTTGTTTTGTTGGCTTGACTGATTCTTCAGCTTGACCCATAATGGCAATGAGATCAACTACCTTTGGGTAGTCAAATTCTGTGATCAGGATGAGATTGGCCAGACACAGTTAGAGAGGGGCCAGGATTGGGGCGAAGAAGTGCATGGAGCAATGGGTCAATTAGTTCTATGAGATATCACCAGAGAATCCCATGATACTGTGGAACAAACTATTAGTAGGTCTTGTTGCACAAATATTTTGGGGCTTTATCTCATGACAAGTGATGAGGACATCTATACACTTTTGTCTGGCATTAAAACATTGTGCTGTGACAAAGGTGGCACTTCCAGCTTTGCGACTCCCTGGCTGTACTCCTGTTTGGGGTGCTGCTTCCAGCCCTCCAGGGCTGGCATCACAGGGCCAGCCATGTGGGGCCTGAGTCAGCCAGCACGGAGCATGATATGCTCGTCTTCCCCTATGTTCAGCTCTGGCCCCATCCATGTGTACCTTTCTCTCTGGATCCCCAGGGGTGCCAAATGGATCTGGAAGGAGGTGTACACCCTTCTGGTGCTGTGGGGCAAGGAGGCAGCTTGCCCAGGTGAGTACCTGAATGTCCACATTTATGAAGCTGTGGATGCTGCGATGCATGCATGGAGCCAGTGCTGTGTGAAGGCCAAGGACCTGCAGGCCCAGTGGGTGGCTGTGACTGGCTATAATCATCAGTTTGTTGGGGCCATGTTGTAGCCCTGTGGGTTCAGGCCAACTCCCAGGATCTCAATATTGTGCTGTTAGACAGGAGGGTGTGACACAATTGCACATATACAAACACTCAAATCAATTAGGTGCATACACATGCACACTACCAGCTCAGGCACTTACACATCCAAACCTTCCTAGGCACATGCATACCTATCACCAATTCAAGCACATACACTATACACCCCAAAAGTTTGACACAGATCACTAATTCATATATCATGCACACAATGCAATATATATATATATATATACACACACACACTAGTTCACACACATACAACCCACCTAAGTTCCTAACTTTGATGGTACAGTGTGTGTGCGTGTGCTTGGGGTACCTGGGATACTTGCAGGAAGGTTCAGGTAAGATAGAGAGTTAAAGTTGCCAGAACCAGGATTAGAACTGGTGGACTACAGAGAAACAGGCTGAAGACCTGAGGCCTGGGTTTACTGGGACTGACTGGGGTTGGAAACTGAGGCAGACAGGTGAGATATTGGGGGGTGGGGGGCAGATAAGTGGTGGCAAGGAGGAGACAGCCAGGAAAGAAACTGAGGCACAACGGAAAAGGAAAAGACAGTGGGGAAGAAACAGGAGGTTTGGAAGCAGAGAGGAGCTCAGGACAGGTGTTGGAGGTGGCGGTGAGCCAGAAGCAGGAGAAAAAGAAATGAGATAGATGTTAGAGGGGTGAGGAGCAGAGACTGGAGCAGGGCCAAACCATAGTAAAGCAAAACCCAACTTAGGGGTCCAAATAACAGTTTTATTACACAGACAACACACTACACAGCCCCATGAAGTTATTGGTTCACACACACACACACACACACGCGCACACACACACACACACACACACACACACACACACGTATTCACAATGGCAGCAGGAGAAAGAGACTCAGTGGAAGGGCTGGAGTCCAGGTAGGGAAGAGAAGCAGAGTCCAAGTCCTTGGTTGAAGAGGGGGTTGGGTGGGGGGGGGTGATAACTACCTATCCATGCTGGAAAGGGGTCCTTGTCCAGTAGGTGTTGTCCAGAGGGGGGTTACTGGCAAGGCCTCTTGGTGGATAGGTGGTGTGGCATGGTGCTGGTTCAGATGGAGAGGGCATCCCACTGGGTCTGTCTTCACTGCCCCTTTTTATAGTGACAGACCTTGTGTGACCCTAGTGACAGGAGGCATGCCCAGGCAAGGATCAGCCCCTGGTGTACTGAGCATGTGTGCTCCATGCAGGGATGTGCAGTTTCGGGTGTCTGTAATGGTGGGGTACAATGGTAAAGTTGCTGGCTCCGCAGGGTCTTTTGTCTTTCAAATGCTGGGTTCTTGTCTCTGTTCCTGGGTGAGGTCTGTTGTTCCTGGATGAATCGATGCGAGGTAATGGCCCAGTCGTTACAGGCCATTCAGTAGAGGCTTGCTACCATTTTATTTCAATCATTCCCAATCACTCTCATTCATCCGGGAACCAATTTACATGGGAGGGGTATGTGACTTATACAGTTGCAACACAGGGGATGCCCGGACAGAGGACAGAAGATGGAGACTTGACATACAAAATGGAAACTTGATATTACTTTGGTTAACTTACATACACAGGCCTAAACCATACAATATCCATATGAAACAATAAAAATGTATATGAAAATGATAATAATACAATATACAACAGTCAGAATCAATACAAACGTAATAATAATACAATATAAAACAGTGGACATCCAAAACCAAAAACTTGCTACCAAAATAAAAATGTTAAAGCTAATCCTAAGTCTGAGCTCACTTATGCTTGTCTATAGGGAATAGAGAGGGAGAGAAAGAAAAGCCAGAAATAATTGGCGAAGGTAAGGGACTGCATATCTATAATATATATTTGTATTAAAAAAGAAAAACCGGGGGTTTTGCTACACTGTAACAGGGAGGCCTTCTTGGGGCTGATTTCGCCCTTGGCCCGCCCACCTGTTTCTTGGCCAACTGCCTGCCTTCTCTCCTGCCATGCCTTGTTGTTAATTAATTCATGATCTTAATTAGGTGGGAGGCTGCCCATTTCTTGCCCCGATGCCTGGGAGCGCTATCTGCTCCTCCATTCCTCCCCAAAACCGCAGTGCACACGTCACAGATGGTATTTATAAATTCCTCTTTATGTTGGGGTCTCAGCCACTGTTGGCTTACCCCTTCTCTCTCTAGCTAGACCTGTCAGGCAAAAAACCCCACCCCACTAATTGGGGCTTCACTCCAAGGCTCTAGCTCTCAAAAGTCACTTGGGCTCCTGCACCCTCTCTGGTGCTGGGGTCTACTCCACCCTGCCCACCCCCACCCCAAATACTGCACCCTCTCTGGTGCTGGGATCCGCACACCCCTGGATATCATACCAACAGTGGTGCTGGGGTCCCCACACTGCGGTGGGTCCCAATGAGACCTCCTCCTTTCCCAAATAGCCTCATCCCAGTCCTCCGGTTATTAACATTCAACGCAAAACATAGGCTTCTATGGCCATATAACGGAAAAATAATAATAAAGAAATAAGAGAGGCAACATGCCTACTTACTTTAGATGACAGCGTGGCGTATTCTTCCGAAAGAAGCTGTGGCCATGGCACTGTGGTCATTGGGAGTCCCCCTATCTGCTGCCCCTCTGGCCTTCTCCACTCACCGTTTATAGGGTTCTGGCCTTCCCCTTCCTGTCATCTGACTGGGTGGCAGGGCTTGAGCCTTAACCCTTACTTGATCGGTGGACATGACTGGGAGGTTCTAGATTTAAAGGGAACACCCTGCAATGTTCCCTCTAAGGAGTACCGGTCCATGAGCGTGCCGCTTTGGTCCATGAGTGCACTGCTTTAGAGCCGGCGGAGCCCACAGAGCAGTTCTCCCATGCTTGCCCGTGCATGCAGCAGTGGGAGCCGCCCTCCCTGCATCCCCATGGCCCCCAAGTGAGCTGCTCATGGCTCCATCCCATGCCTGACACTGGATGGGCAGCGCCTGTTAGTGCCCCTTCGCTTCAGCACACAGGGCAGTCATCCTGCTTGCCCCTACCCTGTTATGGCACAGTGTCTTCCCTCTCCCTATAATTTGGTAAAGTTTCAAAGAGAATCTATGATGTGAGGAACAGAAAATGATTTTGAAGAGAAGGCTTTTTTGTCAAGACTAAAAATTTAACCAACAGCCAAACTTTTATCTGTTCCATTTAGCGGTCTGATTTATTTTTAATAACTGATTTTTGTTTAAAATATAAAAAGCAATTTTACTAACTAGCATAGAGCTTTTAGATTAAGGGCTTCTGTTTCCCTAACAGCTTGCTGCAGACCAAAATATTTTTCCATTACTAGCTAGTGAGCAGTGATCCGTGGGCTCCACCGGCTCTGGGGAAATGCTCCGCTCTCCAGGCCTGATGCCACGTGCCTCCTCACTTCCTGAGGTGATGCAGGAGGGAGGAGCTGTTCCCTGGAGTTGGAGGAGCCTGCACCAGCCCCCGCCCGTGTCCCTGACCCTGTCCCCGTCCCTGTCTTGGGCAGGAGCTGCTGCCTGCCCTGCAGTGAGGAGCTTATTTAAGTGTCCCATGCCAGCTCTAATGTCTCCGCCGCACTCAGTGTCAAGCTCTTCTCTCGGCGGGTGCGGGGCCTGTAAAACTTCATGCATGGCAAGATTTTTCATTGTGTGCGGCTATGCATGCACCCACCTTAGAGGGAACACTGCCACCTTGTCTCTTGGTAACAGAGATAGGGTTCCCTGTTACAGGCCCGCAGGACCATGGCTCTCATGTAGGAGCTGACCCATATTCTGGTGCCCTGGCTGCTTCTGCCTATACCCCACCTTAATATCTCTGGAAGAGGGGACCTCAGGCCATCAGTGCTCCATCCTGAACTCCTGCCTTGGCTTCCCTGAGGGAGCCCTGGCCAGCAGCTGGCTTGGCTTTTGCCCTACCCTGAAACTGCTGATGAAAAGTGGCCGGCCACACCACTGCTGGTCGGCAGCAGCACCAACTCCTCCTAGGGGGAGAAGAGGGACTTTGGCTTGGCTTTGGCCCTTAGCCCACCAGAGGTCATAGACACCAGGTGGAGCCAAATGCTGCCTGACATGGGGAGCCCTACACCAAGCTGCCAGCCTTGCCTGCCCCAGATCTGTGGTAAGTCTCACACTGGGGGAAGGGCCCTTCCAGTTCCAGTTCCCATCCCTGCCCCTGCCCCTACACCTTGCCCTGGCCCTAGGCCCAGCCCCGTCCCCCCATACTTCCCCAATCCACCTACCTTGGTCCCAGGTTCCTCCCCACAGCACATAGAGAGGTGAGACACAGCTCAGAACTTTATTGAGTGGGCTGTGTCTCTGTAGCTGGGTGAGAAAAGGCCTCTCACATACTGAAAAAGGTGTCAGTCCCAGTGGCAATTTCCTCCTTGGCAGCCGGGATCAGGAATTTGCTGTGCTAGATAGGCCTCTAGGCAGTGGCAGAGGTTGCAGAGCAGTCTGGGCTTGCCCTCCATATCATTGTAGCTCAGGGTCCTGATCCAGGAGTGCAGGTATGACTGGGGCACTAGCAAGATCATCATCAGCAGGGTGTAGTGGCCTGGGATGCCCTCTGCCTGCACAAAAAGCCCATTGTGAACCACCCACAGCACACTTAGTAGGGGTATGCTCATGGCACAGCAGCATTTTGGCTGGGGGCTGAACCCTGTGTGCCTCCCTGGAGAGGTCCCAAATGTTGAGGGCGAGGGTGTGGCCAGCCCCTCACCCCAGTTCTCCAAGAGTTCTGTGTGCAGTTAGGCTTTTTTTCCAGGGGCTGGGCATCAGCATGGCATAGCAGTGGGCCTGCAGGGGTGGGTCAGGGGTCAGTTGGGGCTGGTGCTGCAGCAGCTGGTGCTGCCAGCATCCTGGTCTGGCCTGTGCTGGGAGGAGGCAGGGGAGACAGGTGGCGTGAAGCCAACTGCCTGTGAGTAAGCAAGGATAAGGGGCTCAGGCAGCACCCGCTTGGGCCCAGGCCTACCTGTCCAGCTGACCATGGTCCCTGGGCACCCACACGCAGCCAACCTCCAATATGAGGCCAGGCAGTGCAGGGCCCCTGGACCTGGATGCCCTGGACCAGGGCATCTTATCTTTCAAATGTTGCAAACTCTCACAAAAGCCTTCTGTCTCTTGCCTCTGCAGGCCAACATCAGGACACAAGGGAGAGGGCACAGGGGCCTGCAGCACCACTGCTGAAGTTTTGCTATTTGCTGTTGGAGCCACTTGCCTACTCTGGTGGCTGATAGTTGCAGTGGGGGGCTGGGTGGCTGACTATTGGGTGTGGTGGGAGGAGGACCTCACCCGGGAGGCTCCCCAGGAGGAGGCGCAGGTGCAAGAGTGGTGGGGATCCTGGAGTGGTGGCATCCCTGGACCCTTGAGCTGGTGATTCTGGAGTGGTGGTACATGGAGCGGCTGGAGCAGTAACTGGATGCCCAGGGCCATGCAGGGGAGTCTGTGACCATGCCTCCCTGCACCTGGCCCACAACTCCAGCCCCAGCCCCAGAGGAACCCTGGATCCTGCCTGCCACCATATAGCAGCTCCCTGGCAGCACATCTTAAAAGCACAATCTCACCCTCTGATCCCTGCTCAGCCCCCTTCCCTCCCCACCTTGGGGCTGAGCAGGGATCAGAAGGTGAGATTGTGCTTTTAAGATGACTGTCAAGTTCTGGCAGCTCCCTCTGGCCTCAGAATGGCTGCCAAGTGCTAGCAGACATGTGATCAGAGGCCAGAGCTCCCCCTAGTGATCACAGAGGCACATGGTAGGCTACTCTGACCTGGGACTTAATCTAGTCCCAGGTCACCTTCACATGTAGATGCTGACCTTATTCAGGTTACTGCACAGTAAATTACTGAGTGGTCAATTTAATGCAGCATAAATGCATGTGTAGATGCACCTAGTCTGAATAAAATGACTTCTTGGCTCCCAGTTTTTTGCTTTCTAGCCAGTAGTCAAAATTAGAGATAGTGACTATGCTAGAAAACCAGGCAACATTTCGTGGTGAACGACAAAGCCATACACCACTGGTATTTATCTCACATAATATTGGGCAAATGCTGATTAATGAGCATGAGTAATAATAGCCATGGTATGTGACTCAGTGTGCTCTTCAGTAATTCTGTCTTGCTTCTCTATTTCAAGGCATAATCAATGACGTGAAGCTGAGGAATGGTAGCAGTCCATGTGCTGGCAGAACAGAGGTAAAATTTGGAGATCACTGGATGAAAATATGTTCTGCTGCTGAGTATATGAAACAGTTTATGATACTTTGCAAACAACTTGGGTGTGGCTCTGCAATGAGTATCCATGATGCCAGCCATTTTGTGGAGGATTCCAGAATCTACATGGTTACAGGAGTTCTTTGTCATGGTAACGAGGCATCAGTCTGGGATTGCAAGAGAACTCCGTACATTATGGAGTCAACATGCCCTCCTTCTTTCTATGCTGGAGTGACATGCTCAGGTAAGAAACTAGCCATGCCTCCACCTGTCAGGAAATTGCCACGGAAGAAATGAGACTCAAAAAGAATGTCTCTCATCCTTGTGAAACAACATGAAAATGGGGAAATATCTTCAACTCCTATAACTGTTGTGCTCACTTGGAGCGAACAAATCCAAGTGTAATTCCCAATTCCGGTATCTTTAGAATCCCTTGATTAGCCTAAGTCCACTTCTCCCAATATCATATTCCCTATTTACTGTTTGTAGGATTTACTTTATTTTCAAATTTCAAAAGTAGTTTGTATTTAATAAGGTGTTGTATTTGGGTACTTAAATTATATTAATCTATATATAGCAGGGGGTTCCAAGTACCCGCCAGGGGTACTTGACACGGTCCTAGGGGATATGTGTGGGCAGGAAGGGATGGAGCGCCGCCACCCCCAAGGAGCAGGGCTGGGGCATGGTGAGGGCAGCAGTGCCCCTCTGCGGGGCGGGGAAGCTGGCACACGGTGGCCGCTGCCACCACCCACCAGCTTGGTGAGCTTCTCTGCTCCACCCTGCCCCTGCTCCTGGGAGATTGCGGTGGTCTGTCTCCGCCTCCCTGCTCTTTGTCTGGCTACGTGCCACCCCGTTTCCCCCCACATCTGACCACTGGGGATACTTGGAATAAAAAAGTTTGACAACCCCTGATACATAGTATCCAAGAACCTGTACTGTAATACTGTATAATCCTGTTATATGGATGATGTGTGAAACTGATGTAGGTTTTCCACATTTCTGTCTGGGGGAACTCAAGGAAGCAGATAATTGAGCATAGTAATAGTAGCATAGAGATTTCTTTTGTAGTAGCATATAGAGTTATTTCAGCTACAATATCCTGAAGGTCATTTTCACGCAAGAGCCTTATATAATCTGTAGTCTTTCATCTAGGGATAAAAAAAGAGGCAAACAAACTGTGGAAGCAGGGGATAGCAAAGGAGGACTATACCTATTTGGCTCGCACTTGCAGGAAGTTAGCAAGGAAGTCCAAAGCAGTAATGGAACTCAGGCTGGCAACACAAATTAAGGACAACAAGAGTCATTTTTCAGGAATATAGGGAGCAAAAAGAGGGTTCAGGGTAACATAGGACCCCAACAGGACAGGCTAGTGCAATTAGTGACAGATAGAAGGGACAAAACTGAGCTCTTCAATGACTTTTTTGCATCAGTATTCCTGAACAGAGAGAAAGACATATGACCTAACTGGACTATAGACAGGAACAAAGGGGATACCCGCCCAGGTTCAGTTACTGTTGATCTAGTGAAGGGGCACTTGGAAGGGCTTGACATGTTCAAGTCAGCAGGCCCAGATGATCTTCATCCAAGGGTGCTGCAGGAATTGGCTGATGCCATAGCAGAACCACTGACAACACTGTTTGAGCACTCATGCTGCTCAGAACGTCCAAAGGGACTGGAAAAGGGCAAGTGTGGTGCCTATTTTCCAAAAGGTGGAAGAAGGAGGATCTGGATAACTATAGACCAGTTAATCTCACCTCTATCCTTGAAAAAACCTTTGAAAAAATTATTATGGAACACGTTTGTGTGATCCCAGCAGGAAAAGCAATGCTGAAGGGAAACCAGCATGGATTTATAGCAGGTCGATCCTGTCTGACAAACCTTGTTTCATTTTACAACCAGGTCACAAACTGCTTAGATGCAGGAGTCGAGGTGGATGTCAGATACTTGGATTTTAAAAAAGTTTTTGATACAGTATCACATCCCATTTTCATAAAAAAAACTGAGTGGCTGTGACTTAGATGATTACACAGTCAGTTGGGTGGCAAACTGCCTAATGGGATGCACCCAGAGTGGTGGTGGATGGATTGGTATCAACCTTGAACGACATGAGCAGAGGTGTTCCCCAGGGCTTGGTCCTCGGGCCAGTGCTGTTCAACATCTTCATCAGTGATTTGGACAAGGCCTTAGCGAGCACACTGTCCAAATTTGTGGATGACACCAAATTATGGGGCAAAGCAGACACACTGGAGGGCAAGGAGTGGATTCGGTGGATTTGGACAAGCTGGAAAAGTGGGCAGAACAAAATAGGATATAGTTCATAAAGGATAAGTGCAGAGTACTGCACCTTTGGAGAGGGAATCACCAACACACATACAGATAGGGGGATGGCTTTCTAAGCAGCACAGCAGCAGAAAGGGATCTTGGAGTCATAGTTGAATCAAAGATGAATATGAGTCAACATTGCGACAAAGTGATCAATAGAGCTAACCGCACTCTGTCATGCATTCATAGGTGCACCATGAACAGGTCTTGGGAGGTAACACTTTCCCTCTATGGGGGGCACTGATAAGACTGCATCTGGAGTACTGTGTTCAGTCTTGGGTGCCACAATTGAAAAGGGATGTGGATAGCCTTGAGAGGGTCCAGAGGAGGGCCACTCATATGATTAGGGTCCTGCAGGATAGGTCCTATGAGGAAAGGCTGAGGGACCTGGTTCTCTTCACCTCTGTAAGAGAAGGCTGAGAGGGGGTCTGGTGGTTGTCTACGAATTTGTCAGGGATGGGAAGCAAGGAAGAGCAGATATTCTTTTTACCAAGGCACCCTTTGGAGCAACTAGAAACAACAGCCACAGACTGACAGAGAGCAATTTTAGACTAGACCTTAGGAAGAACTTGCTTATGGTTAGGGTACCAGAATCTGGAACGGGCTTCCAAGTGAGGTGGTGCTCTTCCCTACCTTGGAGGTCTTTATGAAGAGACTGGACAAACACTTGGCTGGGGTCATCTGACCCCAGCACTCCTTCCTGCCCAGGGCAAGGGGTTGGACTCGATGATCTACTGAGTTCCTTTCCCACCCTGAAAATCGATGAAATCTAATGGTGCTACTGCCACCTCCCAATGTGGGTGGTCATCTTCACAATCACTCTGGCTGTTAGAATGTGCCTTCCAATACAGAGACTGAGTTTTGAGACTCAGACTTTTCTTTACTTGGAGCCTTATGTCGTTTTTTTCAGCTGTGCAAAATGAATGAGAAGTGTCACCAGACCATAACTCTTTTGCTCACACTGCTATTAGAGTTTGAAAGAGGGTGCAGATAAATTTTCACAAATACAAATCATGCACGTTGCAAGAGAGTCAAGGAACAGATCCTTAGCTTGCAGTTTGTGGCTAGTACTTCTTGTCTTCCTTGTTCTCTTTGCTTTGCTTATTCCTTCTCCTTCCTTACTTACCTGTATTTTCTCTTGAGTGTAAGTGGTAGGATTATCTAAAGCTGTTGCCTGTTGTTCTAGAAATTGAAACCACAGATTTGTGTTAATATTTAGTAACAATGTAGAACAGAATATCAGAAACAAGTCAGAAAATAGAGGGGCATGGCATAAAATATGCATATGCCTTATCCTTTATGATTAGTTAAAAATTCAATAATTCGGTAGGTAGCTAATTAATGCTTGTATGGAGAGTTAATTCCCTATTTTAAAAACTATTTTTGTATCCAAAATGTTTAAAAAACCCATCTGTGTCTACTAAAAGCTGTAATGGAGGGCAAGGAGTTTCAATGTTACATTCATTGATGGACTGATTGACTCTAGGTGAGACACAGCCCCGGCTGATTGAAGGTGACAATGCCTGCTCAGGACGTCTGGAGATAAGCCATGGACACACTTGGGCTACTGTCAGTGATTCCCACCTTGATCTTAAAGCTGCCAGTGTGATTTGTAATGAGCTACAGTGTGGAGCAGTTGTATCCATCACAGAAGGAGCTCACTTTGGAGAAGGACAAGGGCCAATCTGGACTGAAGAGTTTCAGTGTGTGGGAAATGAGTCTTATCTCGCATACTGCCCCCGAGCACCACCCATGAATCGGACAGGCTCACATGCAAATGATATTGGCCTTATATGTTCACGTAAGTATTCAGAGTGATATGTTAAAAATAGGAATATAGGACCAACAGGGGCCATCTGAGACACTGAATCCAATCCCCTAGATTAGCAGGAAGCCATTTATGTATGTATGCATGTATTTATGTAGTTATATATATATCCTGCCCTTTCCAACAAAGGCTTAGGAATTCCTCATATCAGCCCTTCAAACCGTCACGTAAAAGACCAGAGCTTGGGTTTCGTAACAAAGTGATATCACTTCACTGGAAGCAGTGACAGTAAAACTAGAATCCATATCTGGCAAAATCCTTCAAAGTCAAGATAGTCAGAAAGGGATTGCCTCTTTCAAACTTCCCTATTTTTTGACTATTTGGTATAAAATGGGACATGGGCTGGTGTGTTTCTATCTAATCAGTTTCTCCCTTTTCTTCCCCCCAGGGTTCACAGGGTTCAGGCTGGTGAACGGCAGCACACGGTGCTCGGGGAGAGTGGAGGTCCAAGTGCTCAGTGCGTGGGGCACCGTGTGTGACTCACACTGGGATTTATCTGATGCCCACGTTCTCTGTCGTCAGCTTGATTGTGGATTTGCTGTGTCCACTCCAGGAGGAGGGCATTTTGGGAAAGGAACCGGGCCTGTCTGGAAAGACGCATTCTATTGTAATGGGAGTGAACTCCATTTGTGGCACTGCCCAGTAATTGCCTTGGGGGCCTCTCAATGCTCACATGACCATGATGTTAGTGTGATTTGCTCAGGTGAGTGCAGAAACAACACAGGATTAGTAGATAGGCAATACAGGACATGCCTGAATTTTCTACACAGAAAATTCAGGTGCATCAAACTGTGACCAGGCTCACGTCCTCTCATGCGCCTGAGTTGGGAGCAGACTGAGCCTGAGAGGAGCAGCTTAGTCCAGGACTGGTCCACCCCTGCTCTGCACCACTCCTGCAGCCAGGGGGAGCTCCATGTGCCAGGCTGGCAGGAGGAATCAGGGTAGCCCTGGCCTGGTAGAGTGTACTGGGGATCAGCTGTGGGCTGGCAGGAGGTACAGGGAGTCAACTGTAAGCTGGGAGGGGACTTCAGGGGCAGCCTTGGGTTGGCAGGGGCAATGGGGGTTCAGACCTTGGCTCCAGGGGGTTGTGGGGTGAGCTGGCCCCAGCTCCGGTGGCAGCTCTGAGCAGCATGGAGCTCAGGGCTAGCCTCTAGATCTAGAGGGCAGGGCAGGAGCTTTACCTGGCTCCAGGGGCATCTCTGTGCCACTTGGAAGTGCCCCCAGAGATGAGCAGCAGTTGTGGCCCCCTGCTGCCTGAGCTCACCAGGAGCAATATGCTCCTGGGTCAGTATCTATACATGCATTCAGACATGTTAATGTAAAGAACTGTTGGCTGATACCTGTATTTGTCAGTACTAGCAAATGGTGCTTTACATTAACCTACTGCATAGTAATTGCCATGCATGTGTAGATGGTGATGCTTTACTGAGCGTTATATTAATCCAATGCACAGTAAAGCACACATGTAGACACACCTACAGAAAGCGTGAGACTCCTACAGCTTTGGCTCAAGCAGTGGGTTTTTTAGCTCAGCTGTAGAGGCCTATGCATTAAGAGTCAGTTCTCTAGATGTACTTCCTGCTAGTGACATAGCATTAAGGATGTTGACCCACAAGACCAGCAAGGGATGTGTTTGGTAGCTTTGTGCCGGTGCCCAGAATACTTTATCATATAAATGTGCGTATTCTGAGTTCTTCTCCTTGCATTTCCTTTCTTTTCCTTGCCCATTAGAAACTATGATTCAGGCTGCAAATGCCACTGGTACAGACATTTTCAACTCAACCCTTTTCACTTTCCTCCCCCGCTTCTTGGTGGAGACCTATTTCAGAGGACATGGCTTTCATATGTTGCCATTTCTGGTATGCTTTCTTAGTGCAATGCAGCAAAAACCTATTAAAGTAATAGTTATTATTTGGAGATGCTCCCTAATTTAGTTGATTTGGTAACTGGGAGATGGTTGCTCAGTTAAATAGCTAGTCAGTCAGTCAGAGATCGATATAGAGTCTATAGGGACTGCTTATTGTTGAAGAATAAAACTTGTTGTGTAATTCTCATTTACACTTGCCCATGTGTACTGAATCTGATGATTACTAGATTTATGCCATACGTCTCTATTCTTGGCCATAGTAGCTGAATGGAGGTGAACATGCCCTCTAGCATCTCGGTGGTCATGTCTACTGTTTGCTTCTAGAATTTCTGGCAGTAGATGCAGCTGTGTGAATCGTGTTTTTAGATACCGAGACACCTTCAACCAGCTTAGTGCTATCTGAATGCCTCACAGCAGGAGGCAAAGCTGTAGGCTCTTCTGTCTGCCTTCCTCAAGCTATATTGCTACAGTGGTGGGGGGAGAGGAGGCAGCTAATATTTTAATTCTGGCATCATTACAAACCTGCCTGGGCCATCTGATGGCAGGGGTTCTCCTTTTGCTGGAGCTACACCCTCATCCCTGACAACAGAAGCTCTGCAAGGAGAAAGCAGAAGCTGCATCCATACCAGGTGTTTTGCAGCAGAGCTACATTAACTATAGGGTCTTAGTTTTCCATACCCTTTGCCAAGAGAGCTCTGCTGGCTGACATGAACAAAAGGTCAGTGTTGTTCCTTGGCTTCAAGGAATACACTTAATCAGAGGTCCTAGCCAGCAACTCTCTCTGCCAGGGCTTTAGCCTTGAGTATTAAAACTCTAATGAAGGATTTTCCTAAAATCCTTGTAACAGCAGTTGTTCGTCTTATCACTGTAGTTCTCTGAATGTTTGATAACTTTTGGTAATTTCATGCGTGCATTCTTCATTTTATGTATTGGAAAACAAAGAGTGGTGTTCAATGCATTTTCCGTCTTCCCTGAGGGCAGGTCACTCTGAATCACTCAAACTGTTGAATGGAGAGAGCCGGTGCGATGGGCGAGTTGAGGTTTCCTTTGGTGGCACATGGAGCAGAGTCCTGGATGATCAGTGGGACATGAATGATGCCAGCGTGGTGTGCAGGCAGCTCCAGTGTGGAGCTGCTGAGAAAGCCTATCACCCTGCAAAGTCTGAGCGCGGGACAGGTCCTGTGGGGTTTAGAAGTGTTCAGTGTGCAGGACACGAGTCTAATCTGACCCTGTGTAACACCTCCCTGTCTGAGACAATGCAGGCTGGTATAGCAGAAGACGTCAGTGTTGTTTGCTCAGGTGACTTCCCCCGAAAATCCTACAAACACCCTCTTCTGTCAGGGGTACAGCCAGGATGTAAGCTAGGAGTGGGCAATTATTTAGGTCTGCAGCAAACATGGAGTTTTGATGAGCTGTTACTGGCTATTTCAGGAGAGCGCCTCTGGGGTGGGGAGTGGTGTGTCGGGGCAGGGTATTCATGTGTGTGTGTGTTGGGGGTGGGGGTGGCTGCCTGGGTGCTAGGTCCTGGGAGCCTGCCAGGGGTGAGGGGTTGGGGAGTGGGGGGCATGTGGAGGAGAGCTCACCTGGGTGGTGCACCCCACATGGGGCTAAGCCAAGCTCACTTGTGTCAGAGCAGCCCATGGTGTGCTTCCACCTGCACATGCAGCTGGGCCTGGCCAGGTCCTGTTCTGTTCCCCCCGCTTCCCTTAAATATCAGAATGATTTCCATGGCAACTATTTAGTTATCATTAATCTGCGCATTAATTGCTGGGATTTCTTTTTACAGGAAGCAGGAGGATCAGACTGGTGAATGGGGCGGGTCGCTGTGCTGGGAGAGTGGAGGTGTATTACCAGGGCACCTGGGGGACCATCTGTGATGATTCCTGGGACTTGTCTGATGCTAATGTGGTTTGCAGACAGCTGAGATGTGGATACGCCATTGAGGCATCTCCTTCTGCTCAATACGGGCAAGGCTCAGGGCAGATCTGGCTGGACGATGTGATATGCTCCGGGGATGAGTCCGAGCTCTGGGCATGTCCTTCCAGGGGCTGGGGCCAGCACAACTGCCGACACAAAGAGGATGCAGGAGTGCTCTGTTCAGGTCTGTTGTATAGCTGCTCTCATGAACCTGGTAAGCAGTGATATAGTAGAGGGGGAAAATCTTTGAGGGGAGAGATAAGAATGATAGAGATCCTCCCTGGCTGTTTATTTCTCTTTCTTGCCTTCCCATTTATGACAGTCATTATTAAAATGCTGCAGTTTTCCATAACTGTCCACCTGGGTTATGAAAGAAACCAAACCTATTACACAATATGGACTGGGACAGACACTGCAGTATCTTAGGTATTTTGTAACTCTTGGTAACCGATGACTTTGCACAGGTTTCCATTTTATGCCTAATGACCAGGGATCCCAATTTTCCGTCATACAAAATCACAACTTCTCTGCTAAAAAACCTAAAATCCATGATTAAAATTAAAGGCCACCCCACAACACCCTCCCCGCCCCTATCCCCAGTCCTGCTGATGGCACTCACTCCCCAGCCACAGCCCCCACAGGCTTGCGGCTCCCCCAGCCCTGCTGGAAGGGGCCCCCAGCTGCCAGGGGTATGGACCCAGGTCCGTAGCCCCTTGCCCCTGCTGCCTCCCTGTTGTGGGCTTGGACGGGGCCGCTCCCTGCCACTACATGCACTCCCAGGGGACAGGGGGGACCCGTGCCCCCATATGTGTACCCAGGGCAGGTGCAGGCTGAGGCTGCTGCCCAGCTGGGGGGGGGTTGGGTCCTGGGACTGCCTTGCACCGCTGCAGGGTCCCAGCTGGGAGCAGCATGGGGCCGTGGGTGGCTCATCTGGGGAAGGCACGTTTCCTACTGCCTCACACGTTCCAGGGGACAGGGAAGACTTGCACCTCCAGATCTGTACCCAGGGCAGGCGCAGGTTGCCGGCTCTAGCTTCCACAATTCTTCCCTCCACAGGGGCCTCCGGAGTCTCCAGAGGCAGCAGGTGCAACTTGGCATGGCTAGGGACAGTGGGGCTGGGAGGGGATTCCTTGCTGCTGTGGGCTGTTACTCTGCTGCCTTGGCAGTGCACCTCTAGCGCCTGCCACTGCTTTGAGGGACCCAGTGTGGCAGGGAGAGGAGGAAGTACGCAGAAAAACTCTTTGCTGCTTCTTTCCCCCACCCTGTGCTGGTCTGATGATTCGCCTCCTGTGCACGGGGCTGCAGCGAGGGTAGCAGCATGGAGCTGCATCCCTCAAAGCAGTGGCGGGTGCTGGAGGCACGTCACCAGGGCAGCAGGGGGTAGGTGTGGGGGGCAACTTGCAGCAGCAAGAAATCCCTGCATTGCCCCACTCTCCCCATCTAGCTCTGGAGGCTCCAGAGGCCCCAGGGGAGGGAAGCAGGGTGGGAGCTTAAGTTTTCAGCCTGTGCCTTCCCAGGGTACATGTCTGGGGGTGTGGGAACCCTCTGCCTCCCGGGAGCGCACACGGCAGTGGGGACCTGGCCCTCTGCCTCTCCCTCCCGCGGACAAGCCACCCGCAGCCCCATCCTGCTCCCAGCTTGGGCCCATCAGCTGAGAATTGCGACCCCGGGTCCCAAGCCCCAAGTGCCACCCGCTTGGGCAGCAGCCCCAGCCCTGCCCAGCTCCCTCCCTCCCTCCCTCTAGGGGCCTCAATCCCCCTTTTCCCCTACATGTACCTGCTGAATCTACTCTTCCACGTTGCGCGGCGGGCTGCCTGGGGCCATGTGCATGTCCGTGCACGTGGCACCCCCTGTCTCTCCGCCTTCCTCCCAGGTCCCTGCAGGCCAGAAATCTGCCAGCCTGCAGGGAGCTCATTGCAAAATGGCAAAATCCACAGGTTTCTCTGGTAAAATGAGAAATCTGTGTTTGCCTCAGGTAAAAGGCAAAATCCACGGTTTACTCCATTTTTCTGTGGGAAATGGAAAACCCGGATCCCTGCTTATAACCTTAGGATCTTTGGAAAACTTTTTGACTTTTTCAGTGATTCTTGATGGAAATTGTTGCTACATTTGCTCCTGCATAGAGTTGTCAGTGATCTCCGGGATTTCAATCTGCATACTTCAGGTTATACCAGAATCAGGTCAGTACAATTTGATTTTTTGCATTTCCCTCTAGAGTTCATGGATCTGAGGCTGGTGAATGGCGGTGACTGTGCTGGACGGCTGGAGGTTTTCTACAATGGGACCTGGGGGAGTGTTTGCTCCAATCGAATGACTCAAGCCACTGTTGAAATTATATGCAAACAGCTGAGCTGTGGAGCTGGAGGGGCATTTGCAAGAGAGTTTGCATATGGAGAAGGTTCTGGTCCCACATGGCTGGACCACATTGAGTGTCATCATGAGCATCACTGTTCCCTTTGGCAGTGCCCATCAGAGCCGTGGGCTCTTCAGTCATGTGATACCCGGATAGAAGAGATGCACATTTCTTGCAGTGGTAATTTTAAAACCATCTTTAAACACACATACACATACACACCCAGAGGATACACCACCAGCCTCTGATGTAAACCTGCACCTGCATGTGTGCCCACAGTCACTGAGGCATTGACAAAGAAAAATTTTGCATTTTTAGGCAAGGTGCTTTTGAGGTGCATATTTATTAGGCACCCATTTTTGTGGGTGATATCTTTTACTGGATCAAATGTTTATTTGGGAAGGACGTAGATAAGATAGCAGGTACCAAAGTCTCCTTCCTCCAGTTTTTGGGAGAGAAGTAGTCACAGTAGAGCATTGGACATTTTTAATTGATTAGACCGTTTTTCATTCTTAAGATTATAACAAACTTATTTTAATTATCGATTAAAATGAGAAGACAGCCTGTGGTAAACAAAGGAACATTATTCATTATAAATAAAGTGTGTATTACATAGTAGGCATTCATTTTTGAACATTATATGTGCAGCTTTGTTGTTTCTATTTTGGGGATGAAAATCAGTGGTGGATCTAGGCTGTGAAATTTGACTCAGGGTGAGAATTTTCCAAAAATTCATTTGTGTCTATTTCTGCAAGTGGCTTGGAAATGCGTGTGAAGATGCTGGATCTGAGCTGTAGGTTCATTTCAGTTCCAGGTGCAGTACAGTTGTTTCTCTTCACTGGAATTCCCTACTACTCCAGGTGTTTTTCAGATAATAAAACTGTTCACTATCAGGTTCTTTATAAAAGGATAGGGAAGAGACTCATAGAGAGAAAGCATGGAGTGAGAAATCACAAGCACACATATGCTGTCAGAGAGCTGCAAAACATTTGAGAAATCATGATTATCACTGTAGTACAAACCCTTCGGGTATTACATAAACTAGAACTTACATCTTATTTATACATGGTGTGTCTACACATACCCATATGGTGATGTAGCTACTGCACCATGCTGTAGTACTCCCTTTTGGAAGTACTAAAGCACAGCGCAATAGCAGCCTGTACTGTGTTGTACGTTGGGCGCCTGGTTATTTTTAGCTGCTACATGGCCATTGCGGCACACTATAGTGAAGGAGTGCAGTGCTGCAGTGAAGTAGCTGCTGGTCATGTATAGATGCACATGGTTTCCATGTCAGCTGAGTGCATCGCTACAGTGACGTAGCATCACATGTAACCATGCCCACAGTGTAGCAGTGGAGAGGTTATTGGTTCTACTTAATTTTTCATGTATAAATTCTACTTTATTTTGCATGAAACACAGTAATTAACTTTAAGTAACTCATGCATGGTAGTATTTGTTTCTGTAGGAGGAAAAGAAAACAGAACACAAAACCCATTTGCTGCATGCCCAAGCTCTACAAACTGCACAGGTATGAATGCTTCTCTTTATATCTTCTCAATCCCTAAGGACATTACCAGCTCTCCAGTAACGTGTAAAGTTTCTGCCTTTCCCAGACACAGAAAAGATCCGTGTTGTGGGAGGAGAGGACAGCTGTTCAGGGAGAGTGGAAGTTTGGCACCGTGGCTCCTGGGGAACGGTGTGTGATGACTCCTGGGACATGGCGGATGCGGACGTTGTGTGTAAACAGCTGGGCTGTGGACCTGCTGTGTCTGCCCTGAGTGGAGCAGCATTCGGGGAAGGGGATGGCCCCATCTGGTTGGAGAAGTTGGACTGTCGAGGGACAGAGTCATCTCTGTGGCACTGTCCTGCGAAGCACTGGGAGGACGCTAACTGCTCCCACCATAAAGACGATGCTGCTTGTAATGTGTCTGGTGAGTACAAGCCTCCTTGGACAGGCTTGGCAGGATTCAATAAGGAAAACTTCCTGCAGAGATGGTATGTGAGGCTAGAAAGAGACGATGTCAGTGGAGCATGAGTGGCTGTGCTGTGATTGGTTGTGGCACAACTTATTGTGCACTATGGGCATCTACAGATACACCTGGTTGCTGAGCCCTAACTTGGAGTGTGTCTGAGTGAGGGAAAACCAGCTTTCCTAACTGTGTTAGCTAATTATTGTCCGAATAGTGTATATGTATTTGCATATAAGATGCAGAATGGTGGAAAACTTTGAATCTCTTGTCCTTCCACCCATCCCTCTGCCAGGCAGCCTTATCACCTGGGCATAATGAATAAAGCTAATCTAGTTATTTGCACTGTGGATCTGTGTTCAAACCATTATGCAGTAAGAGCTGGCAGCCCCTTGGTAGCAGTAACAGTGACTGACAGGTTTTTGATAAAGTATGCAACTTTCTGATGCGTGGTGCTGGATCCCCCTGCCCAGCTATGTATCAGCCCCCTGTTCCTTGGCCATAGGACTGGATGGTGAGGGGTGTAACCTTGGAGGGCCCAGGAGGGCTCGTGTGTCAGCCCATGGAGCCCCTGCTCTTATCTGAGGCTCCGGTGTTCCAGTTTATTAGTATTGTCCCCACTGCTCCTAAAGCACAGGGAGACTTCTTTCTCAGTTAGCCCACAACTGTCCGTCCCCCGCTTGAAAGGAGAACATATATGTGATGTGCCAGTTCCACCTGCAGCCACACAGGGGGACGATCCCTTTGGTAGATAATGCTTTACCTCTCCATTCTTTCAGAGTCCAACCCTTCTTCTATTTCCCTTTGCAGATGCAACAGGAATGACAACTTCCCCAATGGGAACAGGTAAAGAATCCCCTTCCAATAAGTGCTGCATTTTCCTGAGAAATGAGTTGTAAATCTGCTCTCAGAGATGAAGTTTCTTGACCGAAAGTCTGATACCTATGAGGCAATGGCCCCTGGGCTGTGTCCTGCAGGGCATGCTGACTGATAGACATTGCTGCTCAGTGGGTTTCCACTGATGTGCCTGGGCTCCTGACTCTCGCTTTAGCATGTGGGTTACTCTCCTGTCTCTCAGTATTTGACCTTTGACTATTTATGGTCCAATTAGTAACTGGGGATATTCCCTTGAGATTCATTTGTCTTTCAAAGAATAGTCTCTACTGCTCCTATGTTTGTTTCCTTTCAGAGCCACCTGCCACAGACAGCAGGGGAGACATGGTACCCATTGTCATCTGCATTATTCTGGGGGTCCTTCTCTGCTTGGTCCTAATCATTCTGGCTGGGCTGGTGCAAAAAGGCAGAGCACAGCAGAAAGGTGAGTCGCAGTGGGTTTAAATGATATAGAAATACCTCTTTGAAGTTGCAGGGAGAGTTTTAGGGTATCAGAAGGAAGAGGGAGATAGTGGAAAAGAACCTAGACTGGGGTGCTCAACCCCTAGCCTGTGGGCCAGATCCTTCCCTCAGCGCCATGCAATTCAAACCCATGGTATCCCAATGGATCCTGTGGGAAGACTTGCCGAATGTGGCCCCAAGTGCTAGATTGAACATGCAGAGCAGCACGGGGTCCGATTCCAGTTTGTGGGGCCTAGGCGCGGTGAGCAGGGAGCTCCGCATCCTGATTTCAGATGGACAGCATGGCACAGAGCTCTGCACCATCTCCATCCTCTCAGGTTTGAGCTCCAGTGCTTCTCCCACTGCCCCTGCCTGGCTAGGATGAGGGTTTTGATGGGTGGAGAAAGCACGGAGGCCAGGGCCAGAAATTGGTATACAGGGCTGGCACAGGGCTTGATTCGGCCTGCAAACTGGTCTCGCACCATTCCTCTGGCCAATGGGGCAAAAAAATTTGAGCACCAATGACCTAGAACAATTGGAAATACTGTGGAAATATGTGAGAATTTAGGTGAGTGAACTACAGCTCTGAGCAATATTGGATAGTGCATTATCCTCACTAGTTGCACCTGTAGGATTCAGTCCTACAGACAAATACATCTGTAGGTACAAGAAATTTGGAAAGCAGAGAAATAAGTGTTGTTACTCCTGGAATATAAACTTCATGTTGGGAGAGGAATTATTGAAGCTGCTGTATGGGCAATAATGTGCAGTAATGAAATGAAAAGAAAACAGACATTTTAAGACGAGAGATTTTGTGCTGGTGCAAAAGATAAAGGAAGCATCTCCAAAGAAATTTTGAAAGGGAACACATTTAAGCAGAGAAATAAGTGTTGTTACTCCTGGAATATAAACTTCATGTTGGGAGAGGAATTATTGAAGCTGCTGTATGGGCAATAATGTGCAGTAATGAAATGAAAAGAAAACAGACATTTTAAGACGAGAGATTTTGTGCTGGTGCAAAAGATAAAGGAAGCATCTCCAAAGAAATTTTGAAAGGGAACACATTTATTGTCTGGACTGGGATATTTTCTGGGCTAAAAAAGAAGAACTGCTGACAGTCCCTCACTGACCTGTGGCAGAAGGGTTTAATACTATTTCCCACCTTGTGTTCTACTAACCACATACTCTTGCTTTCAGCATCCAGAAAATTCATGCAGCCCTTCTCTGAGGCTGTGTATGAAGAGATTGACTACAGCTCAATGAAGGAGAAGGGGCAATCGTTTGCTCATTCAGGTCTGTGCATTGCATTCCTAACACAGAGCCACTGTCTAATTCACTTGTCATCCTGAGATCATGAACTAGTCCTAATTTCCTGTAGTTTTCAACCCCCAGAGGGATGAAATGCTGCAAACACTAGCTCTGTGATGAGACCAGCCAGTAACTGGACTTCTGTCAATGAGCGCCCCACCCTGCTTACAAATCAGACTTTGCTAGTCCGACCTGCAGGGACACTTTCTGCAACATTGCCCATATTGCACTTTTGGAGTATAACTAAATATGGCCCAGGAAAGCATCTATTTTTAGGGTCAAATAATTTGAAAATGGCGTTGGAATATTTGCATAAGAACTATTCTCCAGCTCCTTCCCTTTGCTGCGGTGGTCAGTGATCTGCTGTGTGGGTTCACTTTCCTTTGTTGTTTTTTCCATCCTCCTCCTTTCTCCCACAGAGTGTGGCACTGATTTAGTTGTATGGCAGAGGGCAGTGACAAAAGGGTTTAAACAGACATCACCAAGTGAAGTGGACCAGTAGTGGCAGTATGTCTCACTACACCTGATCTGCTGCAATGGGTAAAACACATGTTGCCCGTTGTCATGAACTGATCAGGGCCTGATCTTCTGGGACAACAGGTGATGTGTTCCCCGCTTACAAAGATGTGTCCTAGAGGTTCCCCATGGCACATCCATGTAAAGGGGGAAGCTGAGGTTCCCCCCTTACAAAGAAGTGCATCAGAGATTGCCCAGCATGAGTTCCTGTAAGATGGTAAAGCTGGGCATATATTCCTGGGGGCTTGAGGGACCTGAATCTGCAAAGTAATTCCCAGGCCTTGCAGGATCAGTCCTCTCAAGTTCCATGAGTGCTAGCCTGGGGCAGCTGAAGAGCATGGGTAGTTCTGGGTTGTCTGTGCTCCTGTGCATAAAACAATCAGACGTCTGCTGCAATAGGATGGCAGAAACTCTTATCATCTTCATTGCAGCCACAAAGTTAGGGCATTTGTGGTGCGACAAGGAGTATGAATTCCTGTTTGCCTGGCTTTTGTGCCTCGATCAGAATTTTCTACCCTAAGAAACAGAAAACTCATGTTGTGCTCTATGTCAGAAGACAGGCATGTTGTTCAAGTAGTAAGTAAGTTTGCTATTGTAATTAAAGCTACTATTGAAAAGAAAACAGAATTTTACACTTATTTGTCCTGGGATGTCAACTTCATGTTAGGAGCAGTATTACTGCAGCTGCTAACTATGAATTAGTTAAAATGTAACATCTATTTTCTTAGTCAAGGTTTCAAAGAGGTTGTTACATAAAGCTGCTACTCTGATTAGTACTGAATGAAAAACAAGTACTTTTCCTGATTTAAAAAATAGAGAATCTAGGTCTAAGCAGAGAATAGTCTAACAGGCTTCCCAGTCTGAATTAATGCAATTGATGGAGAGAGCATATCAGGGCTCTTTCTGGGCATATCAGCCTTTTGTCCCTGACCTTTACTTAATTTCTCTATTCAGTGTCAGGTCTGTCCTCATCACTATTAATTCTCATCTGTATTTCAGAAGCATCTGTACTGCCCAGAGATGCCACCAGCGATGGTTATGATAATGCTGGAGAAATTTCTGATCCAGAACACAGTTCTGCCTTTCACCAGAATGATGAGGAAGTCACTGAAGCCCCAGAGGAAAGTGATGCGACAAGGGATTCACAGACATGTGAGTGAAGTTGCCATATCTTGCTGTTCAATCTCTGGTCTTACTGATGTGTAGCAAGTTTTCCAGTTATAAAATTAAAAGGCTCAAAAAATGAAGCATGCTTAATCTAAAGGTTCAGAAATATGAGAGTTCAAAATATTTTATTAATTATAAAGTTCAAAAATATAAGTCACTCCCACAGTAGTTGGAGGCCTCCCTCAAGATTCCTGAAGTTATATGCTCGGAAGTAATGGATATACCTGTATTTCATGGTGACCTTGTTCACTAAGGAGTAGATAATTGTGGTGGCTCACCTTAATGGCAAGGCAGGGTTCAGTTCGGTATCATGTGCTTCCCTTGATATTTTCAGGTTGGAGTCTGCACTCCCAAAGAAGTGGAGCTAACAGAAAAGACCCATCCCTGCCTCCTGGGGACATAGAATATGATGATGCTGAAGATGGTTTTGCTGGGACATTGATGTAAGAATGTCTGTGTTTAGCACAAATGCCCTGTGAGGACACACATGCTATATGATTAGGAGATTCCTCTCAGAAATGCTGACTGGGCCAAAGAGTTACTAGAAACTGTCCCTGCATAGCCGGTAGCCTGATCAGCTTCTTCTAGAGGCTGATGTAGTTGCAAGTGTATTAGTTTTAGTGATAATTTTTTTAAGTTGCCATTGATCAGGATGTCTGAATAGCTCCTGCTTTTGTATTCCTAAAACATTCCGCATCCTAAAATTAATGCATTTTCTTATTAAACCCTTTTTGAAAGCTTGTTCCAGAAATGATATTTCTCTCAACCTGATGTATTGGGTCAGTTCCAGGGGATGATAATGGAGTGAGAATGAAAATGCATCACAATATAAGATAACAATAAAGAGGCTTGTCTACATCCAGGGGGGGTCAGTTAAACTCTGCCTCCAGGCTCAGCATTGTAGGGACATGCAGCCCCTTGGGAGCCTGGTTGGAATCTGACCCATAGTGGGCACAGCAGGAAATGCTGTGGGGGCATCTGTGCCCACCCAGAGGGCTCCTGCCCCACCATTGCCCCACAAAAGGGAGAGAGAAACCAATAAAGAAAAAAAATCCAAAAAAGACATTGGGGCTAGTGAATCCAATAGGGGCAGGTTGGGGTGTGGGGAAGTGGAGGGCAGGGGAAAGGGGCTGAATCTCACTGGTCTACAGCCCCATGGGAAACCAGGCAAGCTATGCCTGGGGAAGGTGGGGCGTGGGACACCCAGAAGGGCTGGGTAGATTTGAGCTGGGTTACTCAGCCACATAACGCCAGGGCAGGGGGAGTGGACCACAGGACTTATCCCACAAGGGCAAAATACCCAGTGCAGTTTGCTGAGGCAGGTGTGAATAAATGACTGGAGTGTTGCAGGGGTGTTGTGTGTGGAAGCTCAGTCCAGGAGCCCCTCAGGCCTCCAGCCAGGCATTTAGCAGCAGGGGAGCAGCAGGGAAACAAAGCTCAGGTTCAGATGTGGTGACACAGGTATGAGGGAGTGCAGGAGCAGTCAATTAAGGATGTAAACCAGTGCAGGTGCAGTGTTGGGAGGTGCAATATGGTGCAGCAGGAAATCCACCCCTCTCCTGAGAGGGGGCAGCAACAGTACAGGCGGTCACCAGCAGCAGCAGTGGGAGCAACCGTCCCGGGCAAGGTCAGCTACTCAAGGCATGGTTCAGGTAAAGGTGAAAGTGAAGGTAAAGGCAGGGGGTGGCCTGCAGAGGCAGCTGAGGCAGCTAAGGCACCCTTAGCTGCTGGCAGTGATGGTGGTGGAGGAGCCCATGGGCAGCACAGGAGGATGGTAACAGCAGCAGAAGCAGCCCAAGCCTGGAAGGGGCACAGCTAACTTCCCCCCAAAAGCTCCTGAGAACGAACAACAGCAGCAGCAGTAGACAGATGCAGGAAGGGGCGTGGCCATTTTCTCAGAAGAAGCTACTGTTTATTTGTATCTTCCATTGGACATGGGCCTTAAGGCCCATCCAGTTAACTAATAGTCCCCACGATGTGGATCCAAATGTTGAAAGATGCAGCTAATATTTTTTTGTTGTTGGTGGTGGAGACGGGGAGGGGAACTAAAGGAAAAAGTTTGGAGTGACTTGGGGGTCAAAATGTGAAAATAAGGGCTCAAGGGGGGGAAACTGAGTAGAGCCCCCTGGGCTGCTCCCACTCATCCTCCAAGGCATCTAAGAAGCTGACTGGTGCTCTGCCCAGAAGCATGCACAGAGGAGAGAAAGGAATGCGGTCCTGCAGTCCTTTCACACCTTCCTTGCTGGAGCCTCCTTCTTGGTCAAGTAGAGGGCCCACTTGGCCAGGGCCAGGAGAAGGTTGACTAGGAGGTCCCGGGACTTGGTGGGGCCACAGATGGGCTGACCAAAAATAAAAAGGTGTGGTTGAAATGCATCCAGAACCTCAGGAAGAGGTTCTAGAGCGGGAGGGGGAGGGCTGCAGCCTGGCACACTCAAGTGTCATGTGTGCCAGTGTCTCCCTCTGCCCACAGAAGGGGCAGGAGACCAGGGTGTCTGTGAAGCTCATCACATACATGCCTGTGGCTGTGGCTCAATGGAGGAGCCACCAGCTGGTTTGTGGGATGAAGGTGTAGTCCAGGCTCAGCCATTGGGGTGCCCAAGCCACTCCCTTGCTGAGCAGGTCTCAACACTTGGTGTCTGGGCAGGACACGAGGGTGGCATAGTGGATCATGTGGTGCATGAGAGTGTAGAAGTGGTGGCGATGGATGGTGGAAAAGTGGACCAGTCTGGTGTCCTCCACCCAGCTTAGGTGGTGGAGTGGGGAGTGCCACAAGGTTGGGTGAGGCACCAGCCCCATGACAAACTGTGGTGGGCTGGAGAACACGGTGGGGTGGGAGAGTGGGGACTGCCACCATGCAGGACCTGGTGAACAAGGGCAAGGGCATCAGGAGGTAGGGCAGATGTCACCTCCTGAACCAGGTGGCAGGTCGCACATGTTGTGGGTATACCCATGTGCCAGGCCAGTGAAGTGGGGTCCACCCACTCCTGCCTATCATAGTCCAGGAGGTCTTTGATACAGGAAACACCAACCAGGATGAACCTCTGTCATAACCGGGGTGCCTCTTCTGTCGGTACCTCCAGATGGGGCTTCCAGAGGAGGGGCTTGATGAGTAGAATGGCACCTGGCTCGATGGAGGTTTTGGTGGAACTCTGGCAACCCTGCAGGTCCTTCAGGAAAAGGCCCACAGGCCCAGGAGCTGTCACTCATATTGGAGCCCCCAGAAGTGTCAGAGGCAGGTGCAGCACAGGTGGCCCCATGCCGCCTGTCTACCGACAATGTATAGCAGTTGCTGCAGGGTCTGAAGGCGGAACATCAGGACCTGGCTGTGCAGGCAAACTAGGCTCTGGCCACCATCCAGCAAGGGGAGGCTCAGGACCTCTGCAGCAAACCAGTGCTGTCCTGGCCAGAAAAAAATACAGTGCCCATATCTGGAGCCCTGCCGAGATCTCACGGGGCACAGGTAGGGTGTGTAAGTGGTGCCAGAGCATGGACAGGAACACTGGTTCAGCACCAGCACTCTCCCATGCAGGGAGAGACCCCTCAGGAGCCCTGCCCATGCCCGGAGCCACTCCACCACCTTTTCCTCCAGTTGGTGCCAGTTCTCTGGTAGGAAAGGGTCTGTGGGGGACAGGTAGACCCCCAAGTAGAAGAGTGAGGCCACGCTCCAGCAGATCCTGTGAAGCGTAGGTAGGAGTGAGCCCACCTGCCCGCTGTCACCCACTGCCAGGCCAAAGCTATTGACCCAGTTGACCCAGGCAGAGGTTGCTTCTGAGTTCAATACCTGGCAGGCATCCACCTGCACCAGGTCACCTGAACCCTGGACCATTAGGAGTATGTCATCAGCATACACTGACAGGACCAGCTGCAGTGCCAACTCCTGGAGCATCAACCCTGCCACACGCCTTTGCAGGAGGATGAGGAAGTGTTCCAGGGCCAAGGCGTACAGCTGGCCAACAGTGGGCAGCCTTGAAGCACCACTCTTCTGGATGGGATGGGCTCCATCAGGGTCCAGTTGAGCTTGACCAAACACTCTGCAGAAGCATATAGCACCTGGGGAGCCCACATTGAAGTGGGGCCCAAAGCCAAACGCCTGCAGTGTGCCTCTGAGGTATCCGTGATCCACTCTATCAAATGCCTTCTCCTGGTCCATGGATAGGAGGGCGAAAGACAGGTCCTCCTAGCGTGCTATCTCTAGGAGGTCCTGGACCAGGTACAGGTTGTTGAAAATGGAACATCCAGGCACCGTGTACATCTGGTTAGGATAGATCATGTCTGTTAGCATGGACTGCAGGAGCAGTGAGATGGCCTCAGCTACTACCTTGTAGTCCATGAAGAGGAGGGACACAAAGCACCAGTTCCTCAGGTTGTGGGGATCTGCCTTCTTTTGCAGGAGGGTTAGCATGGCCCCCTGGTGTTACAGGACCTTCCCACTTCCCTTGGATTTGGCCCAGACTGCAGTGAAGTCCAGGCCAAGGATGTCCCTGAAGGCCCAGTAGAACTCTGTGGTCAGCCCATTGATGTCTGGTGCCTTGTTTCCAGCCATCAGGCGGAAGGCAGCCGAAAACTTGGCCAGGGTCAGAGGAGCCTCCAGCTGGTCCCATTTGTCTGTGCTGATCTGCAGGAGTACCTCCCACAGGGTCTGACAGGCTTTGGCGTTGGTCAGATCCAGGGTGAAGAGCTCTTCATAGAAAGCTTGCACGCAGCACTACATCTCATTTGGATCCACAAGGGGGTTGCCATCAACCACCAGAAGGCAGGTGATGTACTTCTTGGCTCCCTGCCTCCTCTCCTGGAACAACCAGGTAAGTGCTCATGGTTTTAGCATCCTTTCTCTCACCGATCTCTCTCTGCAGTTTTCTTCACCTGGTGAGTTAGACTCCGCAGCGTTAGCTCTCAATTCAGATCCATCTCTGATCATGCTGGCCACGCTCTCTCGCATCTCTTTGTGTGCCCCCAGGGGCAATCTGCTGCCCTCAGTGTCCCCTCTTTTGTAGACCCCGAACCCTCATCTGCCATTTCTTTCACCTGACGTGTGAAGAGGCACAGCTGCGCCTCATGTCCCAGTCACTGCGCTTCCCATGAACCGGCTCCCCCACTCCTTGGGAGAGGAACCAAGGAACAGGGTGGACTATCACCCTGTTTCAGGGTAATCTCACCCTTAAATAAATACATATACTAGCCCACAGCACTGCAGCAGAAAGTGCTTGAGCCACAATGCCCAGGTTAAATCAGAGACAGGGGCAGATCCAGAGGGGATGCAGTGGTTTGGACACTCCCCGCTTCCATGACTCCCACTACCATTCCGGGTTGATCCAGGTGCAGGAGGAGCCCCAAGGCTGCTCCGGCCCTGCTCTAGCAGTGAGCTGTGCCTGTTGCTAAGAGGATAGCAGTCCCCTGTCCCATGCTCAGAGGATGGCAGTGGCAGTGGACAGCAGTGGCAGTGTGCAGGTTCCCCCCTCCAGCACCTTCTCCCTGGCACCCTGCCTCTCCACTTGTCCCATGCTGGCTGGTCAGGGAAATGGAGAGATCTAACCTCAGTATAAGATTAACACATTTAACTCAGAAGTTTTACAAACAGTATCATAATCTGCCACAACGTTATGCTAGACTTGGTTCCAGGCCTCTGAAGCCTTGGCTGTCATTCATGACTTTGCACATACTGTTGCCAATGGCTCTGGGACTCTACAGCCAGGTCCTTCAGCACCCAGAGGTGCATTTCATCAGGACTGTTGATTAAGTTTATTTCACATTTATCAAAAGCTCTCTGATATGCTCTAAACACCAGGCTGTGGGCTCGGCCATATGAAACAGCTTATCTATCTCCCACTTAATGCTTTAGCTATACCCTTTTCTATGGGGTATACTCAGTCTACTTTTTTTAAGTGGTCTTATATCCACAAACATGTTTGACTTCTTAATCTTTGATGTGCCATGTAGACAGCCAGGTCAGAATAG
>NW_005842734.1:555485-566968 GCF_000455745.1 Alligator sinensis | reverse complement strand
CAGAAGGGTCAGAGGCAGGTGCAGCACAGGGGGCCCCATGCCGCCTGTCTACCGACAATGTATAGCAGTTGCTGCAGGGTCTGAAGGCGGAACATCAGGACCTGGCTGTGCAGGCAAACTAGGCTCTGGCCACCATCCAGCAAGGGGAGGCTCAGGACCTCTGCAGCAAACCAGTGCTGTCCTGGCCAGAAAAAAATACAGTGCCCATATCTGGAGCCCTGCCGAGATCTCACGGGGCACAGGTAGGGTGTGTAAGTGGTGCCAGAGCATGGACAGGAACACTGGTTCAGCACCAGCACTCTCCCATGCAGGGAGAGACCCCTCAGGAGCCCTGCCCATGCCCGGAGCCACTCCACCACCTTTTCCTCCAGTTGGTGCCAGTTCTCTGGTAGGAAAGGGTCTGTGGGGGACAGGTAGACCCCCAAGTAGAAGAGTGAGGCCACGCTCCAGCAGATCCTGTGAAGCGTAGGTAGGAGTGAGCCCACCTGCCCGCTGTCACCCACTGCCAGGCCAAAGCTATTGACCCAGTTGACCCAGGCAGAGGTTGCTTCTGAGTTCAATACCTGGCAGGCATCCACCTGCACCAGGTCACCTGAACCCTGGACCATTAGGAGTATGTCATCAGCATACACTGACAGGACCAGCTGCAGTGCCAACTCCTGGAGCATCAACCCTGCCACACGCCTTTGCAGGAGGATGAGGAAGTGTTCCAGGGCCAAGGCGTACAGCTGGCCAACAGTGGGCAGCCTTGAAGCACCACTCTTCTGGATGGGATGGGCTCCATCAGGGTCCAGTTGAGCTTGACCAAACACTCTGCAGAAGCATATAGCACCTGGGGAGCCCACATTGAAGTGGGGCCCAAAGCCAAACGCCTGCAGTGTGCCTCTGAGGTATCCGTGATCCACTCTATCAAATGCCTTCTCCTGGTCCATGGATAGGAGGGCGAAAGACAGGTCCTCCTAGCGTGCTATCTCTAGGAGGTCCTGGACCAGGTACAGGTTGTTGAAAATGGAACATCCAGGCACCGTGTACATCTGGTTAGGATAGATCATGTCTGTTAGCATGGACTGCAGGAGCAGTGAGATGGCCTCAGCTACTACCTTGTAGTCCATGAAGAGGAGGGACACAAAGCACCAGTTCCTCAGGTTGTGGGGATCTGCCTTCTTTTGCAGGAGGGTTAGCATGGCCCCCTGGTGTTACAGGACCTTCCCACTTCCCTTGGATTTGGCCCAGACTGCAGTGAAGTCCAGGCCAAGGATGTCCCTGAAGGCCCAGTAGAACTCTGTGGTCAGCCCATTGATGTCTGGTGCCTTGTTTCCAGCCATCAGGCGGAAGGCAGCCGAAAACTTGGCCAGGGTCAGAGGAGCCTCCAGCTGGTCCCATTTGTCTGTGCTGATCTGCAGGAGTACCTCCCACAGGGTCTGACAGGCTTTGGCGTTGGTCAGATCCAGGGTGAAGAGCTCTTCATAGAAAGCTTGCACGCAGCACTACATCTCATTTGGATCCACAAGGGGGTTGCCATCAACCACCAGAAGGCAGGTGATGTACTTCTTGGCTCCCTGCCTCCTCTCCTGGAACAACCAGGTAAGTGCTCATGGTTTTAGCATCCTTTCTCTCACCGATCTCTCTCTGCAGTTTTCTTCACCTGGTGAGTTAGACTCCGCAGCGTTAGCTCTCAATTCAGATCCATCTCTGATCATGCTGGCCACGCTCTCTCGCATCTCTTTGTGTGCCCCCAGGGGCAATCTGCTGCCCTCAGTGTCCCCTCTTTTGTAGACCCCGAACCCTCATCTGCCATTTCTTTCACCTGACGTGTGAAGAGGCACAGCTGCGCCTCATGTCCCAGTCACTGCGCTTCCCATGAACCGGCTCCCCCACTCCTTGGGAGAGGAACCAAGGAACAGGGTGGACTATCACCCTGTTTCAGGGTAATCTCACCCTTAAATAAATACATATACTAGCCCACAGCACTGCAGCAGAAAGTGCTTGAGCCACAATGCCCAGGTTAAATCAGAGACAGGGGCAGATCCAGAGGGGATGCAGTGGTTTGGACACTCCCCGCTTCCATGACTCCCACTACCATTCCGGGTTGATCCAGGTGCAGGAGGAGCCCCAAGGCTGCTCCGGCCCTGCTCTAGCAGTGAGCTGTGCCTGTTGCTAAGAGGATAGCAGTCCCCTGTCCCATGCTCAGAGGATGGCAGTGGCAGTGGACAGCAGTGGCAGTGTGCAGGCTCCACCGTCCAGCACCTTCTCCCTGGCACCCTGCCTCTCCACGTCTCCCTGTCCCATGCTGGCTGGTCAGGGAAATGGAGAGATCTAACCTCAGTATAAGATTAACACATTTAACTCAGAAGTTTTACAAACAGTATCATAATCTGCCACAACGTTATGCTAGACTTGGTTCCAGGCCTCTGAAGCCTTGGCTGTCATTCATGACTTTGCACATACTGTTGCCAATGGCTCTGGGACTCTACAGCCAGGTCCTTCAGCACCCAGAGGTGCATTTCATCAGGACTGTTGATTAAGTTTATTTCACATTTATCAAAAGCTCTCTGATATGCTCAAAACACCAGGCTGTGAGCTTGGCCATATGAAACAGCTTATCTATCTCAGAGTAAATGCTTAAGCTATACCCTTTTCTATGGGGTATACTCATTCTACTTTTTTAAGTGGTTTTATATCGACAAAAATATTTGGCTTCTTAATTTTTGATTTGCCATGTAGAGAGTCAGGTTAGAATAGCATCCCAAATTGATCCAGAGCTTCCTTAGACTCAGCTTATGGGGGGGGAAAAAATCATTCCTTAAGACTGACTTTTTTTTCTGTTTAATTGAGGGATTCCAACCTTGGCTTTGTTTGGGCACCAAAATGTGACAATCAAACAACTCTAACCACAGCTTATGGCCCCTGCCCCTCTGGGGAAGAAATAGTGAACACAGTGAGAGAGAAGCCCTACAGATGGATATGAACTTACTGCTAAGGATCCCAGGGCCTCTGCCCTTCTGGGCATGTCTGGGTCCCTCCATGACCCATGTGCATGTTCCTGGAGGTGAGGAGTCCATGCTTGCTTAGTGTGTTTTAAGCATCCTTTCTGCTTTCTACACCTGCTCATATGGGCAGATCTGTGTGATCTATACATCTGCCTACATGGCCCCTAACTTGTGTAGATAAGAGTGCTCCTGTAAGAGAAGAAAACAAAGAAATGAAAAGGAACACACATCGGAAACGGAAAGTGTTGTTGTCACAGAATTAAATTTGTCTGGTGGTATTTGATGGCCATACCGAATGCTGTGTTCAGAAAAAAAGCAAACCAAACTTGTGAAAATTGGGATATAAAATGTCTAGATATATGCCAATACAGCATTAAGTTTCTCTTTTTAGACTGGTAACCAAGTAAATCCAAAGGATGTATATTCTCCGCCTGCCTTTGACCTGCACTGGATAGGACCTGCTTCCAACCATACTAAGATCCAACACTTAACCTGCTCCACAGAAGGAACACCACAGCTACTACATTTTATAATGCCATTTACTTCCTTTTATACACCTTTTGTCCTGAAGCACATATACGACTGCGCTTCCCCTTATGCAGCATTAAACTTTCAGCCTTCACTTCTCTTCCAGCTAAGTGCAGATACCCCACACAGATTTAGAGAATTACTCCTGCATTTCAATGCACTAACTCAGAGTTGGTGGAAATCGCACTTGATCATCCGTTAGGTATGTCCTGACACCTTCCTGTATTTCCTGATTTTCAAAGTTTTAAAATGTGAAACACTTTAAAATTTCATTTCCTGATTTTCAGAAGTTGGAGTTTTCTAAACCCAGTCTTTAACTCAGTATTATGAAGGGTTTCTTTTTTGACATAGATAAAACTAATTTGGATGTATGATTTCCACCTTTCTTTGCTTAAATATTTGATATATTCTAGAGATGTTTAGAAAAAGCATGACTGTAAATGCAATGTTCCTGCCCCAAACCAGAAAGAGAGGCTGCATGATGATCCGGGACTGTAGCGAATGTGACATCAGAAGCGGAGCTGTCTCTCATATATGGTCACAGGCAGTGTTTTACTATTTTATTGGAGGTTTTAGCCATGAAACATTGGAGATAAACCCCCTGATAATGTCTAAAAAGGTGAAGGTTGTTTCTATTGGCTCCTCCCTGCAGAGATGCCAGCATGTGAATCTATATATTTTCTCCCCCTGCTTTGTATTCTTTGTCAGACACAGAGAAGCCCTGGCAGAGTGAGGTGCATGCAGGGCAGTGCCAGCAGGGATGAGGGGCATGATGTCAGTGAAGGGGCACCTCTCCACTCAGCTGGTTTGGTTTTCTGTCCTACTTGTTCTTCAGCTAACCAACAGTGAGTATTGTTTACATTTTTTTCTTATGTATTTTGAATTCTTTTTGCTAGGAATCAAGGCACTGAGAAAAGAGAGACATAAGAATACAAGAAGTTATTCTCTTACTTCTCTGTCTCCCCTTTTATGGACTCTGCATGATGAGCTGTTCAAACAGAGAGGGTTGTTTGGTTTATATATTTATAGTAATTGCTTGCATGGAAAAAAAAAGAAATATCCACTGGTTTTAAAGGAGTAAAACAAAAGTTACAAGGAAGTTTAAGATCCATCCAAAATATGTTTTGCTATTGAAGCCACAACCCAAGAATAGGAGGCTTGTTTTCTTAGGGGGAGCATATTAAATTAGAATATGCAACTCATAATTCACTGGGTGTCACTTTAACCTTCATATAGAGTATCTGAATGTGAGAAGTAACTGGAAATCCCATGGGTCAAGCCTGTTCTGTTCACCTGCAGCAATAAGAAGGATTTTTTTTTCTCCCTACTGAGTATGGTATTTACCTCCTTTTCTTTCTTTCTTTTTTTTTGCCTTCCTCTGAACAATCAGACTTTGCCTGCAGACAGATATGAGAGACTGAGCAGGGCAACTAATGCTCCCAAATTCTCCCTGAAAATTTCATGTCAAATCAATCTTTTGATTTCGGATCAAGATGAATTTTTCTCCCAGGTTAGATTAAGAATTTTTTTTTTTTTTTATCTTCCCCTTGTCCTCCTCCTCAGCACTGGGCATGGCCCTTGTTTACGGTCAACTACCATATTTTAGTAAACAGATATGACCCTGGTAGTATTCAGATCTTTCATTCTCTCTCTTGTTGGTGGCATGCAGTAGGTTCCTTTTTGTTTTGTGGTCCTGTGCTGATGGTATGAGAGAATGGGCTGAGTAGTTCTTTGGTGGACAGTTGTGCCTGTCAGTGCAAAGGGCCTGGTCTCAGTGGCCCAAACAGTCCCTCTCAGCCCCGTGTTCTTATGTTCCTGGTGACTGGTGCACATTATGTGCCACGTGCCATTGTTATAAATCTGAATTAATAAGCTCAAAGTGCCCAAGTGCTGCAGGATTATAAACCCTGCTGAGCTTCTAAGCAACCATGCTGTTGACAGGCATAATATTAAAAAATGTCAAATTGCCTCAAAGTGCAGTTGAAATGTTTCAAAAGTCTAGTGTACAAAGATACACATGGGACAAAAATGTTCTGGAGGGAGCAGATACTACTGTGTACCCTGATATTTCATTCTGCCTTACATCTAGACAGTAGATTTATCTTCCAGGCATCCCACAATGAAACACTACCCACTTTCCCCTTGTTTCTGATGGTCTCCCTGCACCCAGGCTTCTGCTGCTCCCCTCCCAGCACTACTGCTGGTTTCTGGCACTCCCAGTGCTGCAGGCATTGGGCTCTTTGCATCCTGGTTACTTGGTATAGCTTGTGGCACTGTGGGACTGGAATTGCATTAGGCAGGTACAATCATAGAATCATAGCAAAGTAGGACTGGAGGGACCTTAGGAAGTCACACAGTCCAGACCCCTGCCTAAGCCATCCCTCCTAAACATCCCTGTCTAAACCATTCCAGACAGCAAAGCTCTCTTGGCCATATGGCCACTGGGATTGGTCCATGCCTCTTGCCAGCCCCCAGGCTAGTACTGAGGGGATCCTGGAACTCCACCTCGCTGCTGCACGGGGTCAGAGCAGGGCTGAGCAAAAATGGTGTCAAGAGAGAGCATGTGTAGATGTCCTCCCAGGAGGGCTTACTGCACAGCATTTTATTGTGCAGTAAATCAACATCAAATTCATAGCACATGTAGACGCACACTGGGAGATGATGGCTACAGAAGCATACTGGCAGTTGCTTTGGGAGATCTTCTGATTGCTGCTGCATGCAGCTGTGACAATTGTAAAGCATGCCCTCTGGAAGCTGTGGTAGGGGGATGCGTGCCCATCTGCAGCTGAAACCCTGCACTTCAAATGTTAAGAGCACTATTCTACTTTGGCATGTTTCAAATGTTATATTTATATGCACCCTAAGTTTCCTTCAGCTTATAGCTGCAGAACGGTTCTGGCCCCAGGGATGGGATTCAAGGAAGCAGGGCTGGACACCGAACTTCCCTCTAGAGTCAATAGAGGAACTTAATTTTTTTTGGAGACTGATGGGGATAGCCTCCTCACTGGGCACCTAGAGCTAGCCAGTAGGAAGCACTGAGCACAGGCCTGTTTTGGAATTTCTGTCCCTTTCTAAAACATAGGGCTGGCTCCAGACATAGAGGCACGTGCAGCGTGTGGTGCCACAGACCTCTTTGTGGCACAAGAAACTGCATGCCTGGCACACTAAAACATAACCTGTTCTTCAGATTTGTAGCCTGGGTGCAAAATTTGCTACCAGAAAATCCGAGTTGTAAAAAAAAAAGCATAGCAGAAAAAGTGTTGTGATGCACAGTACAGGAGTGTGAACTGGCAGACACGGAGGCTTAATCCTCCAGGGAGATGCTTTGGCTGCCAGGCAGAGCATCTCTCCTCCTCTGGTTCTACCCCTCTCCTCCAGCGTGCCAGAAGCCGGGAGAAGCAAGGAAACACCAGTTTTGTTAAAGCGGGGCATTTTTTCCCATACCAAAACACACATTCAAGGAAGTGTGCAGAAGCAAAACGTAGCAGCACAAATTTGTGCCGCTCCTCTTTCTGCCACTGCAAGTACAAGCCCTTGCATGTGGGGGCATGCCCTTTGGCCATGTCCACATGAGCATGGCCATGCAGTATGCCACAAATACATCCTTTAACTCCATTTTAAAATGAAATATCCTTAAAACAAGAATACTTGCTTTCCAGTTAATTGCACTTGCAAGTGTGTCACAAAGCTATAAACAACTGACATTTGCCTAGTACCATAGCTGACAAACTATTTGACCAGCTCTGTTAACAATAGCTGTAGGGATGTCACTGTCTACTCTTTAATTAAACATCGTTTCTAGGGGCGGAAGGGACCTCAACAGATCACCAATTCCGACCCTCTGCCCTGGGCAGGAATGAGTGCTGGGATCATAATACCCCAGCAAGATATCTATTCAACCTCCTCTGGAAGACCCCCAAGGCAGGGGAGAGCACCACCTCCCTTGGGAACCTATTCCAGAGCCTGGCAGCCCTAATTGTAAAGTAATACCTCCTGATACCAAGCCTGAACCTGCTCTCAATCAATTTGTGGCCATTATTCCTTGTTATCCCAGTTGGTGCCCAGGGGAACAGAGCCTCAACTATTTTCCGCTGGTTCCCCCGGTGAGTTTATAGACAGCCGCCAGAACCTCTCTCAGTCTTCTCTTGTAGAGGCTGAATAGATTCAGGCCCTTTAGTCTATCTTCGTAGGCCTGGCCTACTGCCCTCTGACCATGCGAGTGGCCCTCCTCTGGCCCCTCTCAAGGTTAGCCATATCTCTCTCGAAGTGCAGCGCCCAGAACTGGATGCAGTACTCCAACTGTGGCCTGACCAGTGCTGCTTAGAGGGGAAGGATCAGAGCCCTGGACCTGCTTGTGTTGCCTCTGTATTAATTCTTCTGTCCTGATTCTCTATTTGAAGGTGCAATTAATGAGCTGAAGCTGAGCCATGGAAAAAACCGCTGTTCTGGGCTGGTGGAAGTGAAGTATAATGGTCAGTGGATGAAGCTGTGTTTTACAGCTTCTCAATGGAGCCATGCTACAGTAATCTGCAACCAGGTGGGCTGTGGACCTGCAGTGAGTGTCCATAATGCTTCCCACTTCAAAGAAGATTTCAAACCATACTTGTTGGTAGGAGATGTTTGTCATGGTAATGAGACATCACTTGCAGAGTGCAAAATATCAGATCTGTATCCAGAATCAACATGTTCCTCTTCTTTTTTTTCTGGAATAACCTGTGGAGGTAAGAATTCAGCAACCACATGCAGGAAAATCACTGTTGCAAGAAAAGATTGTCTGCTATTCCTGTGAATTAGTTAAGTATTAAATAGCTTTAACAAGGATATGTATGTGTGTGTGTTGGAAGTCCAGATTGTTGAGATCAACACAATTCAAATTTTGTAAGCTACAAATAGGGATTTGAAAATGTTTTTGCTCAGTTCTCTGAAAACTGGTATATCCTGAATTAATAGGTACACCTATCTGAGGTTAATTCTGTTCCCTCTGGAGCTGAAAATAGCTAATCTGTAGCTAAACTAAGAAAGAATGAAATAATGGAAATCTTAGTATGAAGATGGAGTGAGAGGGAGAGAGGGAGAGAGAAGGGGAAGAGGAAGGGGAGGGGGAGGAGGAGGGAGAGGGAGAAAGTGGGGCCTGGAGGCCCATTGAAGGAGAAGTGAAGACATCATCCCATAGGGGGCTTAAGTCCTACAGCACCTATAGTCAACTAAAAGGCTGATCAGAAGCAGTACGGAAAGTAACTACTTGGTTGGATGAAGGGAACGCTGCGGATATAGTGTAATTGGACTTCAGCAACCTTTTAACATGGTCCCACTTTACCTGAGCGGGATGCCGGGGAAGTCAATCAGGTCCCCTTGTGGTTACATCAGTGGCAGCAGCAGCCCCAGCCAGAAACACTGCTGGCTGAGCCATACCCTTCCACACATGAGCTGGGAGTGAAACGCAACAGGGTTTGTTGAGGGGTGGGGGGGAAAGGTATGTGTGTATATATGGGCACCTTGCTGCCACCCTTGTGTGTGTAAGGGCTGGGTGGGGTACAGTTAGATGGAAAGATTCATAGATGCTAGGGTCAGAAGGGACCTCAACTGATCATCAAGTCTGACCCCTCTGCCTTGGCAGGAAAGAGTGCTGGGGTCAGATGACCCCAGCCAGATGTCTATCCAGCTTTCTCTTAAAGACCACCAAGGTAGGAGAGAGCACCACCTCCCTTGGAAGCCTATTCCAAATTTTGGCTGCCCTTTCCATGAAGACATCCCTGGTGAAGGGGCTTCCAAGGGATAGTGTGCATCTATAGGCTGGATGAAACTGGGTCCAGCCCATGGGCTATATTTTGACTGCCCCTGGGTTAGATTAAGTATTTGTAGTTTGGATAGGGGAGATTCTGCCTCAGGCAGTGGTTGGACTAGATGACCTGTGGATGTCCCTTTGATTCTATGATATATTTCAGCAGCTTTTTTTCTTGACTGCTGCTGCAAAAGGATGACTTTGACTCTTGGAGAGGGCAGGCAAGCTACAGCGGGGCACCAGAACATTTGAATCTTCCCTGGAATGTTAGGGAATTCCTAATGGTTACCTCATTACCCAGTATGACCCCTCTGTCTTTTGGGACTCAGACTAGATAAGAGGTGCTATTGATCTGTCTCTAGTTTAACTGTTAGCCAAAAAATCACAAAGGCTTAGACAAGGAGCTGCTGAACTGCTGAAAATGTGTTGCTTGAGAATGCAGAAGGATCAATTCTCCCTTACCTGCCCTCTTCAAGAGCAGAAGCTTTGAGGGGGCTGGTAGACAGCTTCTGTGAGGAGACCACCACTGTACCAGCTGCCACCACCTGCAACTCCCTGATCTCCTGCTGTGCTGGCTGAAAATTATATCTGTACGGTAAAGGTGCTTGTTTAACGCTTTGTGAGGATTAGACCTGGTGTTTCTTGACATTTATTCAGGTATTGCGAATTGTATGTTGCTGGTAAGAGCTTAATTAAAGTCAAAGATTAGTGAGGCCTTATATGTAGTGAGGCCTTGAAAGATTAGTGAGGCCTTGAAAGAAGTAGGCCTTGTATTTAGTGGCACAGTTAAAATTAACCTGATCAAAAAAATGCAAAGGCTTGTACTGCTATTGGTCAGTCATAAGGACAGTTCGTCGTGCGTGGCTATGAGTCCACAGCGTAGCTCAGAAGTTATAAATTGGCTAGCACATCCAGAAATTATCAGAAGGGAGATGAAGCATTGTAAGAGAAGATATTAATTCAGGAATTAGCTGCTGACCTGGGTTCGGTGGGCCTGTGGATCTTGAGGAGCCCCAGGACTGAATAGCAGGGTCCTTACCAGTACTCCTTGGACAGCACAGATCAGGGATGCCTGACTTCTCTAAGATTTATAGAAGAGGAACTTGTTGTACATCAGGCATCAGAGGGGACTGCCAATAAGGTGCCGATGTGAATTGTTATTGTCTGTCATTGTTGTCTTGTTATATTATGCGTAGTTGTGTGTTCGTTAAGTCAATAAAGCTTTCTTACCTTTTTACTCCTGACCACTCTCTCAATCCCAAACCCTCCTGCTGGTGGCTGGGGCACCTGCATAGACTCAGGGCCCCAGCCCACCCTGTGACCCATCTTTTCCCCATAGTGAACAAACCCATGACTGCATGAATTGAGTTTGCCATGATGAGGGACCAGAGGAAGTAGGAACTGACTGTTGGAGACAATTTCAGCATTTAGAGCCTGGGACAGTATGACCAAGAATCATTTCAAGTAGTCTGGGACAATACAGCCTTGAACTGTGGCTTCTTGGAGGGGAACCTGAACTGCCATGGCAGGCTCCTCTGATTGTCCAAGTGGCAGACCTGAAGCTTTAAAACCTGCTTTGTTTCTCATTCCCTTCCTGTCTTGCTTGCTCACTCATTCACTATACCTGTAGTAAGGTACCTATATCTATCACTAATTTGTTGTTTACCAGGACTGCTTAGGTCAATCCTACTGCTTTCTCAGGTTGAAGGAGGAGGGGGGAGGGAGGAAGTCAAAAAGGTAAGTTAAACTGATCTGTAAATTGGGTGTGGGTCCACTTCAGAAACTCTTGATGAGCCATAGCAGAATGGGCTGAGAGTTCCTCATCTGGCTCATTACCTGGATTGCTGTGTTGGTCTGGGAGGGCTGCCTATCTTCAACCACAGCTGGACTCGAGTCCTTACTATGCTCTTGGATGGTTCCAGGGGCCACTGGGCCCACCACATTTTCAGACCTGACCATGTCAATTACTGCAAAGATGTGGGAGAGTGTATTGTTTCAGGTGCATGTGAGCTTGCATGTGCTGATACGCAGTTGCAGTCCTGTGCCTTTGTGAACTGCTGTCTTAGTACCTTGCACTTGGAACACAGCTGGGTTCAGTCATGGTAATGAACCCAGGTTGCCAGTTTCTTGGGAAACCAGTGATATGTCATCTTGTTTTACTGGCTTGACTAGAGTACCCCCTG
>NW_005842734.1:552550-555226 GCF_000455745.1 Alligator sinensis | reverse complement strand
CTAGCCGCCACGTGTGAATAATTTCACGCAAGCCAATAATGGGGCTCGAATTATAATACAAATGGCGGGAACTCTTTGCAAAGTGCATTTCTGTGCTGCAAAGAAGAAATGCACACTGCAAAGAAAGCTACAAATTGACGGGAAAATAATTCAGTGGTGCCAAAGCACACACAAAAACAAAATCACACCTTTGGGTTGTGACACATGTGAGCTTGCATGTGCTGATACGCAGTTGCTGTCCTGTGCCTTTGTGAACTGCTATCTCAGTACCTTGCACTTGGAACACAGCTGGGTTCAGTCATGGTCATAAACCCGGGTTGCCATTTCCTTGGGAATCCAGTGATATGGCATCTTGTTTTAGTGGCTTAACTAGAGTACGCACTGATTCTTCTTCTTGACTGAAATGGCAATGGGATCGGCTATCTTTGGGTAGTCAAATGCTACGGTCAGGACCAGTGTGACCAGACAGAGTTAAAGAAGGTCCAGGCTTGGGGCCAAAAGAGTGCACTGTGGGATACCTGGAGGTCCCACACCAGAGCATCACATGATAGTGTTGGACAAACTATTAGTAGTTTCATAGATTTCATAGACATTCGGGGCTGAAAGGGACCTCATGAGATCATCAGGTCCAGCCCCCCACCATGGGTGTGAAGTCAGCTGAGATCAAGTGACCCCAGCAAGAAATAAATCCACCTGTTTGTTGAAGGAGTCCAGAATAGATGCTTGCAGCACGCTTGGGGGAGTTTGTTCCAGACTCTGGAAACACGCACTGTAAAGAACTTTTTTCTTATGTCTAGTCTAAATCAGCCTTGCTGGAGTTTATGGCCATTAGACCTTGCTATCCCTTGGGAGCTCTGGTGAACAGGGATTCTCCAAGGTTCTGATGTCCCGTCTTATGTAATTGTAGGCTGCCACCAGTCCCCCCTCCGGGCCTTGGATCATATCAATGGCTCTCCTCTGGATTCTCTCAAGCTTCTCCACATAGTTCCTGAAGTGGGGGGACCCAATAATGGATGCAATACTCTAGCTGCAGTCTCACCAGAGCTGAGTAAATTGGCAGGATAACTTCAGGCCTGTGCAAAGCAACTAGTATTTGCTTTGGATTTGTATTCAGCTGATTTGGGGGACAGTGATTCAATTCAGTAATTCCAATCAATGTGCCAAATTGATCCAGCCAAATCAGCCAGGCGCATCCTCCCCGTCCCGGCTATGGCTGCTCCAGCCTCCCCAGCTCCTGGCACCTGGGGAAAAAAAAGTCCCATCTCAGCGGGTGCTGCCAGGTTGGGGGGCAATCCCTGCTGCCTCCCCATGCCCCATGCTGTATGGTGGGGCTGTGCATGAGGCACCTGTCCCCCTGCTGCTCCCCCAGCTCCCCCACCACTGCCATTCCCGTCATGGTTTGGCTGTTTAAAAAAAAAAAACAAAAAACACCCCCGACTCACCGCTCCTGCCCCCTGAAGCCCCGAGGCTGCTGCAGGAAGTGTCCATCTCGGGGCTTTTCTCATTTTTTCTTTTCTTTAAAGGGCTGGATCTGGCTCCGGGCAGGGCACCTGTGGCGGTACCGGGGGAGTGAGGGGGGGATCAAGGGGCTACTACAGAGCCCCCCTTGCAGCATGGGGCAGTGGGGGGCAGCAGGGATTGCCTTCTCAGTGGCAGTACCTAGTGAGTGGGGCTTTTTCTTTTCAGTACTGAGAGCTGGGGCAGGTGAGGCATCCATGGCGGGGCTGGAGGAGTGGGGGGGCAGGGTGGGAGGGGCTGGGGAAGCAGGCAGGGGATGAGGGCTGGCACGGGTCCCTCCATGGTCCCCTCCCCCAGCACCCAACCCCCACTCCCTCACCCTTAGTACTTACCAGGTTGTAGTTTGACTGCATTGAGCTGACTTTCCTCCCTATAACATCACCACACGAAGCTTCGCATAGCCCAAATGACTTCCCTGGTTTTTCTTCAGATGCATCAGTGGATGCACACCAGAATTTGGTTACCTTTGCCAGCCTTAAACTACTGGACTGTAAAATAAGGTAGTTGTAATCAGGTCCAGTCCAGTCTAGTTGAAAGGCAGAAGGACTGTATGTGTAGTTTGGGCTTACTGAGATAGTAGGCAAATAGGAAAGATCTAAGGCTATAGAGGCATATATATAGAAGCTATAGAGGCATATATCTTGACTTAAATTTCCCAGGTTTTGGGTGGAGATTTGCTTAATTTTGCATTCTGAATACTCCCCTGGAACCACCAGGAAACCCTAACTCTCTGTTAACAAAACTTTTTGTTATGGACGTTCCAAGGTCTTGTCTTGAATTCCCTTTTCTTTTAATAGAAAGAGAACCATTATTTGAAGGAGTTAGTGGTCATTTCAGCAGTTGCCCTTTAACATGTAGTTTTGCAGTTCAGAAGCTATTGGTCTGAAGGGAAGCTGATGGATACTATGAAATATCTTAATAATTGTTCCCCCTCTTATACATAGATTCTAGTGAAAATTTGAAGTGTTTGAGTGTGGAGTTGCTGATAGTACCAATGATAGAAATAACAGACATAGTTTACATCCAAATATTATTATTATTATTATTATTATTTTATGGCTCCTTTCCAAGCTTCAGGTAGGAGTGCCATTTACCTCAACTTTGTACAGGCTAGTTTAAATATGAATGTCCTTGAATATACTCCAGATCCAGAAGTGA
>NW_005842734.1:548320-552279 GCF_000455745.1 Alligator sinensis | reverse complement strand
CCTCCCTTGGGATGCAGATGCCCCCTCTGCCCCCCCAATAGTCCCTGCCGCAGTTACCCGTGCCGTCGTCTCTGTAGTGCGGAGTACAGCTGACCCCACTCTCGGCACAGCTGTCGCGCCTCCGGCCGCCTCGGGTGTCGGGTTTCCCACTGGCTGCTGCCCCCTTCACGGGGCGCAATGACAGAAATAACAGACATAGTTTGCATCCAAATATTATTATTATTATTATTATTATTATTATTATTATTATTATTATTATTATTATTATTATTATTATTATTATTATTATTATTATTATTATTATTATTATTATTATTATTATTATTATTATTATTATTATTATTATTATTATTATTATTATTATTATTATTATTATTATTATTATTATTATTATTATTATTATTATTATTATTATTATTATTATTATTATTATTATTATTATTATTATTATTATTATTATTATTATTATTATTATTATTATTATTATTATTATTATTATTATTATTATTATTATTATTATTATTATTATTATTATTATTATTATTATTATTATTATTATTATTATTATTATTATTATTATTATTATTATTATTATTATTATTATTATTATTATTATTATTATTATTATTATTATTATTATTATTATTATTATTATTATTATTATTATTATTATTATTATTATTATTATTTTATGGCTACTCTCCAAGCTTCAGGTAGGGGTACCATTTACCTCAACTTTGTCCAGTCTAGTTTTTATATGAATTACCTTGAATATACTCCAGATCCAGACGTGAGGAGCAGGGAGAGTAGATTAGGCCTCTCCAGCCCACCTCTTGAATCTGTGCAGCCAAGAGAAAGAGATGCATGGGCCATGAGGAAGAGATGCTACAGTGAGGTGGCTGTTGCTTTGTAATGGAAAGGGCTGTGGGTCCTAACCTGGACCATTGTCCCAGTGGGGTAGGAATTTATGCTCTGTTCTCCATCTGTTTTGCTCAATTGAATATTAAAAGCAAGATATAGTGGCTCAGCCAAAAATTTCCGAATGTTCTTGGTGACTGTGTGGTGCATGAAATGTATGAAAAGGTCATCTCATTCTCTGACTTCCTTGTAACATAGATAGCTGTGAAAATGTGTTTGTACTGTTAAGGTAGCCGGCAGCAATAGCAGAGACTAGTTTCATAGGAGCAGACACCTGGCTGGCCCGGAATGCACAGTTCAAGCTTCCATGACTGATGAAACAAAGAGGGGAGAGAACCTGTCCCTTCTTCAACTTCAGTGTTGAGCTGTGCAAAGCATTAGAGACCGCTGTTTCCATATCCTGTGTTTACTTCCTATGTGCCACAGGAAGCAGGCAGACGTAGTTGAGTAAATTAGCAATACTAAATTAAACATAGTGAATACACTAAAAAAATCCAGGAAACTGATTTAGAAATGAATGACAAAAGCCATACGCCACTGACATTTGCCTAAAACTCTGTTTGGCAACTACCGTTTAATGAGCTTGGGTAAGAATAGCTAGGGGATATGACTCAATGTGCTCTTCTGTAATTCTGTCCTGCTTCTCCAATTGAAGGTAGATACAGTGGAGTGAAGCTTATCAATGGTAGCAGTCCATGTGCTGGCAGAGTGGAAGCAAAACTTGGTGATTACTTGATGAAAATATGTTATCCTGCTGCATCTATAAAACGGCTTGCAGTAATTTGAAGAGAACTTGGGTGTGGATCAGCAATGAATATGCACAATGCCAGCCATATTGTGGAGGATTCCAGACCGTACCTAGTTCCAGCAGTTCCTTGTCACGGTGATGAGACAGCAGGCATGGAATGCAAGGGAACTTCCAACGCTCTGAAGTCAACATGCCCTCCTTCTTTCTATACTGGAGTCACATGCTCAGGTAAGGAATTAGCCATCCTTCCACCTATTAGGAAATCGCCATGGAAGAAAAGGGACTGAAAAAAGAACGTGTCTCATCCTTCTGAAACAACAGGAATGTGGGTAAATATCCTCAACTCCTATAACTGTTATGCTCACTGAGAATGAGGACATCCAAGTCTTTAGAATCCCTTGATTAGCCTAAGCCCACTTCTCCCGATGCCATATTTACTATTTACCGTTTATAGGTTTTTACTCCATTTCAAATCAGAAACATTGTACGCATTTAAAAAGCTATTGTATCTGAGCACCTAAATTGTATTATGGACACGTCTACACGTTGCCCTATGGCATAGTAAACACCTGCACTGTGCCATATGCATGGTGCATGGTTAGGTTTAGCAACTACTTTTCCTTCATGGTGTGCTAAAATGAGGGAGTGTGCAGCTATGACTAAGTAGTTGCCAGTGACATGTAGATGTTGCATGCTCATTGTCACTGTATTGGTGTAGTTTGTCACCGTGGTGACATAGTGCATCACTGTGGTGATGTAGCATGACATGTAGATGCTTCCAGTATGCATTATTAGAGAATCTGTACTGGAATTCTGTATAATTCTGTTACATTGATAATGCATGAATCTGATGCATGCTTTCCTCATTGCTGTCCTGGGGAACTCGAGCAAGCAGGTTACTAAGCAAAGCAGTAGTAGTAGAGAGTTCCTTGGTGCATCTACAACATCCTGATGTTAATTTTCTCCCAAGAGCTTTATCTGAACTCAAATAACTTATCTAATGGTGTAACTGTTACCTTCCAATATGGGTATTCATCTCCACAGTCACTCTGGCTGTTGACATGTTCCTCCCAATACCAAGACTGAATTTTTCTTTCCTTGGAGCCTGCTGTAGTTTTTTTTTTTTTTCAGCTGTGCAACATGAATATGAAGTGTTTCCAAACCATAACTCTTCTGCTCACATTGCTATTAGAATTGTCAATGAGGGTGTGCATAACTTTTCACAAGTACAAATCATTCACGTTGCAAGAGAGTGAAAGAGTAGATCCTTAGCTTTCAGTTTGTAGCTAGTACAACTTGTCTTTCTTCCTCTCTTTGCTTTTCTTATTCCTTCTTCTGCCTTACTGTATTCTTTCTTGAGTATAAGTGGTAGGATTATTTAAAGCTGTTGCCTGTTCAACTGAAAGTGGAAACCACAAAACTTTTTGTTAACAATAAGTAACAGTATAATACGCAATATCAGAATAATTAATCAGAAAACAAAGTATTTAATAAAATAGTCATGTGCCTATCCCTCATGATTGGTTAAAAATTAAATAATTAAGAAGTAGAAAATCAATTAATGTGTGTATTTACAGGTAATTCCCTATTTTTAAAACTATTTTGAATGCAAAATTTTGAAAAAAAAATCTGCATTTACTAAAAGCTGAAATGGAGGGCAAGGGGTTTCAGTGTTCCATTCATTGATGGATTGATTGACTCTAGGTGACACACAGCCCCGGCTGATTGAAGGTGACAATGCCTGCTCAGGACGTCTGGTGATAAGACTTGGACACACTTGGGCTACTGTCAGTGATTCCCACTTTGATCCTAAAGCTGCCAGTGTGATTTGTAATGAACTACAATGTGGAGCAGTTGTATCCATGACAGGAGGAGCTCACTTTGGAGAAGGACAAGGGCCAATCTGGACTGAAGAGTTTCAGTGTGTGGGAAATGAGTCTCATCTTGCATACTGCCCCCGAGCACCACCCGTGAATCAGACAGGCTCACATGCAAATATATTGGCCTCATATGTTCACGTAAGAATTTAGTGTGGTAGCTTAAAAATAGGAATATAGGATTGTAGAACCAAAACAGACCACCTGAGACAATGAATCCAATCCCTGGCTTTTGCAGGAAGCCATTAATTTATTTATTAGCCAAGTGTCCATTATGAATGACGGGTGGGTGGCGGGGATGGAGTGCCACCACCCACCACCCTGGGCCACCCCCGCTCTGTGTCTGGCTGCATGCAACCTCCCCCCAACCCTCTCTTTGTTTGGCCCCATACGCCCCCCCACACCCCGGACACACA
>NW_005842734.1:527176-548310 GCF_000455745.1 Alligator sinensis | reverse complement strand
ACCCACCACACACCTGCCACACACACCACATTCACCCAGCCAAATACCACACCCGCCCACAGAGCCACTTGCCTCACACACCCAGCTACACACCAGCCGCCACACCCTGTCGCCCACCACACACCCACCAAGCAACATCCACCAACCCAGCCACATGCCACACCCACTTAGCCACACATCACATTCATGCACACACCCAGCAGCACACCATGTGCACGCATGCTCCCAGCCACATGCCGCATGCACCCAGCCACACGCACCTAGCCACACGCCACACACTGCAAACACCTGGTGTGGCCAGGTGCCCCAATCAATGTGAACAGCGGGCCAGGGGGCAATCAGAGCCTGGTGGCTTGTGCAGGGGCATGGTGTGGGGAAGCTCAGGGGGGCAACGTGCTCCCCTCCCCCGGCTCCTCAACCACTGGAGAAGCCGCCAGGCTCCCATGCCCCCAGGACACGGCCTGTGCAGGGCTCCATTCTCCCGACTGTGCCCTGGGCAGGCCAGGTCATGGGACAACTGAAGCCCGGTGGCTCCCCCAGGGGTGTGTCGCAAGCAGAGGGGAGCATGTGCCACCCACTCTTTAGTTTCCCATTCTGCACATTGGTGGGACTCACCCACCCCTGCAGGGACACGCTGTCATGCAAGGACACGGTGTGGGGGAGCTCAGGCTTGAGGTGGGGCGGGGGGAAACATGTTCCCCTCCGTCAGCTCCCCCCAGTGCGAATAGTTGCGGGAGCTGCCCGGCTATGGCCCTAGAGAAGATATTGGACTCCCATTGTCCTAGGATCTGGTCTGGTCTGAGTGCAGCCCTCGCCCCTGTCAGGAACAGGCCAGCATCGTCCCAGCCCCAGCCCCAGTCCCAGTCCCCCATGGCCCTTCTAGAGGTGGTGGTGGCTGCTGTGACCCTACCCTACCCCGTCCCTGCTCCTCTACACACTCCCTGCTTCCCTCCCTGCCGGCTGCTGTCCAGGGAAAGTGCAGTGCGGTGCAGGCTCCCTGGCCTTTGACCACATCTGATCGCTCCCCTGAGCCCCGCCGCACAGTTGTGCCCGGGCCCCCTGGGCCAGCCAATCAGCACCCACCCTCTGGGTGGCACATGTGCAGTTGGCCCAGAGTGTTATGGACAGAAAGAGACACAGACACAGCTTTTATTTTATTAGAATTGATTTTTTGTTTGTTTGTTTGTTTATTAATAAGCTGACCTTCCCAACAAAGGCTCACCCTTTCAAACCTACATACACAACACCAAGACAGCATTGATATGAATTTTGGGCTTGGGTAGACCAACAAAGAGATATCCCTTTGTTGGAAGGATGGACAGCAGGATTGGAATCCATGTCTGGTAAAATCCCTGAAAAGCCAAGATAATCAGAAAGGGGTTGTCATTTTCCGATTTCCCATTCTTTGACTATTTGGTATAAAATGGGGACATGAACTGTTGTGCTCCTCTCTAATTACTGTCCATCTTCGCTTCTCTGCAGGGTTCACAGGGTTCAGGCTGGTGAACGGCAGCACACAGTGCTCAGGGAGAGTGGAGGTCCAGCTGCTCGGTGCCTGGGGCACCCTCTGCGACTCGCGCTGGGATTTATCAGATGCCAACGTTCTCTGTCGTCAGCTTGATTGTGGATTTGCAGTGTCAGCTCCAGGAGGAGGGCATTTTGGGAGAGGAACGGGGCCCGTCTGGAGAGACACATTCCACTGTAATGGGACTGAACCCCATTTATGGCACTGCCCGGTTACTGCCCTGGGAGTCTCTCAGTGTTTCCATGACCGTGATGTCAGTGTGATTTGCTCAGGTGAGCAGAGAAACAATGACTCTGGCCCCAAATAACACTGGTACAAGAATTTTCCACTCAACCGTTTTCCACTTCCCTCGCCTGTTTCATAGTGGAAGAATATCTAAGAGGACACTGCTTTTATATATATAGTCACTGCTTTTATATAGTCACTTCTGTTACGCTTTCTTAGTGTAATGGGGCAAGAGCCTATTACAGTGATAGTTATTACTTAGAGATGCTCCCTAATTTAGATGATTTGGTAATTGGGGCATGGTTTCTTAGTGAAATAGCTAGCCAGTTCAGTTACTCAGAGAGAGACATAGTCTACAGGGATTGCTTATTGTTCCAGAATATAATGTGCCGTGTAGTTCTTGTCATTCTCTGTGTATATTGGACCTTATGATCACTACTCCTGCATCATAGCTCTGTTGTCTTGGCCACAAGCATCACCCTCCTCTGTGAGACCACTTCTGCATTCTCTGCAGAGAGGGCAAGGAATGTACTGAATGGGGCAAAGCCGATGCATAGCCCTTTAGTAGAAGAACCTTCCCCTCTGCCACAAGAGTTACTTTATCTTCACTGAAAACTCCTGCTACCACCCACTACCCCGATGAGAGTCAAGACACCCTCACTCCTTCAGGCAGTTGCCATGGTTCATTCAGCAGGTGGTATCTTAAATTATACTTCGTAATGTGGCACACGGCAGCTGACTGGAGCTGCCCAGAGCTACCAGAAGCATGCAGGTGAACATACCCTTTAGCATCTTGGTGGCCATAAGTACTGTTCGCTGCTAGAATTTCTGGCAGCAGATGCAGAGGAGTGAAGCATATTTTTAGACACCGAGACACCTTCAATCAGCACCTTCAATCACCTGTTGGGATCTCACAGCAGAAGTCAAAGCTATAGTATCTTCTCTCTACCTTTCTCAGGCTATGTTTATATAATGGCAGGGAGACAGGGACTGTTACTGCTTTAATTAGGGCATCAAAGTTGCCTGGGCCATCTGGTGGCAGGGGTTTTCCTTTTGCTGGAGCTACACCCTCACCCCTGAAAACAGAAGCTCTGCAAGGAGAAAGCAGAAGCTGCATCCATACCAGGGGTTTTGCCAGCAGAGCTACTTCAGGTATAGGGTCTGATCTTTCCACACTCGCTGCCAAGACAGCTCTGATGGCTGACAAGCAAAAGTCCAGTGTTGTTCCTTCACCTCAAGGAATGCATTTACTCGGAGGTCATGGCTAACAACTCTCTGCCAGGGCTCTAACCTTGAGTATAAAAATTCTAATGAAGGATTTTCCTAAAATCCTTGTAACGGCAGTTCTTCTTCTTATCACTGTAGTTCTCTGAGTATTTGATAACCTATGTATTTTTATGCATACATACGTTCTGCACGTTATGTAATGGAAAATAGAAAGTGATGTTGAATTCATTTTCTCTCTCTCGTGAGGCCAGGTCGCTCTGAATCACTTATACTGTTGAATGGAGAGAGCTGGTGCGATGGGCAAGTCGAGATTTCCCTCGGTGGAACATGGAGCAGAGTCCTGGATGATCAATGGGACATGAATGATGCCAGCGTGGTGTGCAGGCAGCTCCAGTGTGGAGCTGCTGAGAAAGCCTATCACCCTGCAAAGTCTGAGCACAGGACAGGTCCTGTGAGGTTCAGAAGTGTCCAGTGTGCTGGACACGAGTTTAATCTGATGCTCTGTAACAACTCCCTGTCTGAGGCAATGCAGGCTGGCATAGCAGAAGACGTCAGTGTTGTTTGCTCAAGTGACTCCCCTGAAAATCCTACAAACACCTTCTTCTGTCAGGGGTACAGCCAGGATGTAAGCGGTCAGGGTCACAACCCAGGGGATCAGGAACAGACAGGTCAGGGAGCAAAGGACCGCAGTTGTCATGGGTCAGGAGCTATTTGTATGGAAGCTATTCAGTTATCATTAATTTGCCCATTAATTGCTGGGATTTCTCCTTACAGGAAGCAGGAGGATCAGACTGGTGAATGGGGCAGGTCACTGTGCTGGGAGAGTGGAGGTTTATTACCAGGGCATCTGGGGGACTGTCTGTGATGATTTCTGGGACTTGTCTGATGCCAGCATAGTTTGCCAACAGCTGGGATGTGGACATGCCATTGTGGCATCTGCCTCTGCTCGCTATGGGGAAGGCTCAGGGCAGATCTGGCTGGATGATGTGAAATGCACTGGGAATGAGTCGGAGCTCTGGGCATGTCCTTCCAGGAGCTGGGGCCAGCACAACTGCCGACACAAAGAGGATGCAGGAGTGCTCTGTTCAGGTCTGTTTTGTAACTGCTTACATGATCCTGGTTACTAGGGGTATACTGGAGTGGAGAGATGAGAATGATAGAGATCCTCTTTGACTGTCTATCTTTCTTTCTCACTTACCATCACATGAAAGTCATTATTAGAGTGCTGCTGAAGAGGAGTCAAATTTTTGAGGGGAGAAATAAGAATGATAGAGGTCTTCCCTTGATGCTTATTTCTTTTTCTTGTCTTCCCATTTATGAAAGTTATTATTAAAATGCTGCTTTTTCTCATAATTGCCCTGCATAGAGCTGGCCATGATCTTGGATTTCAGTGTGCATACTGCAGGTTTGATCAGAATCAGGTCAGTACAAGTTGTTTTTTTGCATTTCCTTCTAGAGTTCATGGATCTGAGGCTGGTGGATGGTGATGACTGTGCTGGACGGTTGGAAGTTTTCTACAATGGGACATGGGGAAGTGTTTGCTTCAGTCGAATGACTGATATCACCATTGAAATTATATGCAAGCAGCTCAGCTGTGGAGTTGGAGGGGCACTTGCAAGAGCATTTGCCTATGGAGCAGGTTCTGGTCCCACATGGCTGGACCACATTGAGTGCTGTGAGCATCACGGTTCCCTTTGGCAGTGCCCATAAGAGCCATGGGATCTTCAGTCGTGCGATGACCGGGTAGAAGAGACCCACATTTCTTGCAGTGGTAACTCTAAAAGAATCTTTAAACACACATACAAGCCCAGATGATACACCAACACCCTCAGATGTACAACTGCACCTGCACACATGTGCTCACGTTCACTGAGGCACTGAGGTAGAGAAATATTGCATGCTACAGTGAGGGAGTGCACTGCTGCAGCAAAATAGCTGTTGGTCATGTGTAGATGGACATGATCTCTTCGTCAGTATAGCACGTCACTAAGGCGACTTACCATCGCATGTAAACTTGCCTACAGTGGAGGGGTTATAGAGTCTACATCATTTTTCATAAAACCCAGTAATTAGTCCACTCACGGCAGTATTTATTTCTATAGGAGGAAAAGAAAACAGTACACAAAACTCATTTGCTGCATGCTCATCCTCTACAAACTGCACAGGTATCAGTGCTTCTCTGTATCTCTTCTCAAATTCTAACGACCTTCCCAGCTGTCCCAGTAACATGTGAGGTTTCTGCCTTTCCCAGACAAGGAAAAGCTCTGCGTTGTGCAGGGAAAGGACGGATGTTCAGGTAGAGTGGAGGTTTGGCATCGCGGCTCCTGGGGAACAGTGTGTGATGACTCCTGGGACATGGCAGATGCAGAAGTCGTGTGTAAACAACTGGGCTGTGGACCTGCTGTGTCTGCCCTGGGTGGAGCAGCATTCGGGGAAGGGACTGGCCCCATCTGTCTGGAGAAGTTGGACTGTCGAGGGACAGAGTCATCTCTGTGGCACTGTCCTGCGAAGCACTGGGAGGACGGTAACTGCCACCATAAAGAAGATGCTGCTGTGAATTGCTCTGGTGAGTACAAGCCTCACTCGACAGGTTGGAAAGATTCAGTTAGGAAAGCTTCCTGCAGAGATGGTATGTGAGGCTAGAAACAGATATTGTCAGTGGAGCGTGATTGGCTGTGCTGTGATAGGTTGTGGCACAACTGATTGACATCTACTGATATGCCTGGTTCCCCCTCTGCTTCTGCAGGCCTGCATGGGGAAACCCTTTAGCAGGGCACTTGTTCACCTGTGTCGGCAAGTGCAATGGTGAGGGGGAGCTCCCAAAACAGGTCCCTACTCCATGTTGCAGCCTGTGCATCACACTGCTGTCAGGAATGGGGTGCTAACAATGTAGAAGGTGCCCCCCCTCAGGAATCTCCTCCCCCCAGGACTCCATGCTTGCAGGGCATGTGGGGAAATCCCCTGCAGAGGGATTTTCCTGAACCCTGCACAGGGTGCATGTTTGCAAGTGATGTCCCTGGAGGGATGCATCTGGTTAAGCTGGGAAAGCAAGGCCGGTGTTTCTAAGACTTGAGGGGCCAATCCTGCCTGGGAATTCCTGGGGTGTGAAGGATCAGCCCCCTCCATCCTGAGGAGTACCTGCCTCAGGGAGCCAGGAGTGCCTGGGTAGGTTTATGCTGCCTGAGCACTTCTGCCGTAAGCAAACATACCGGGGCTGTTATAAAGCCACCTGATCTATTACTACTTACTGTTGTGCCACAAACTTCAGCATTTGTGGTGTGACAGAGGATATGGACAACTGTTTGCTTTCACTTTGTGCTGATATGGAAATTTGGATAGCGGTAGAAAGGTGTCAGCAATTTCCAGGCTGAGATTGCTTGCTTGATGGTGGTCTATACCTGCAGAGCATGAGCAACTGTTAGAACTACCTAAGGAGGCTCCCAATATGGCTGGGAAGGATCAGGTAGGAGTGGACTAGCCATTAGCTGGGATAGCAGAATTATAACAAACTAGATTATAGTTCACAGAGATTTTTAGAGCAAAAATAATTTAGGTGGCAGATATTACCTATTCAGGAAATTCACCTATGTAACTAACTGCGTTAGCTAATGATTAGCCTAACCGTGTATATGTACTTGTATATAAGATGCATAATGGTGGAAAACTTTAAATCTGTTGTCCTTGCACACATCCCACTGTCAGGCAGCCTTATCACCTGGGCATAGTCAATAAAGCTAATCTAGTTATTTGCACTGTGGATCTCTGTTCAATCCGTTATGCAGCAAGAGCTGGCAGCCCCTCGGCAGCAGTAACAGTGAGTGACAGGGTAGTTAGAAAGCTTGGAGCTTTCTGTGGAGGGGTGTTGGATACCCCTCCCTAACCACATAGCAGTCCCCCATTCCTTGGCCACAGGAACGGATGGCGAGGGGAGTAACCTTGGAGGGCCCAGATGTGCTCATGTGTCAGCCCATGGAGACCATGCTGTCATCTGAGGCTCCGGTGTTCTAGTTTATTACTGTTGTCTCCACTGCTCCTAAAGCACAGGGGGACTTCTTTCCTCAGTTAGCCTGGAAATGTCCCTGCACTGCTTAAGGGAGAATGTATATGTGATGTGCCAGTTCCACCTGCAGCCGCACAGGGGGACGATCCCTTTGGTAGTTAATGCTTTACCTCTCCCATCTTTCAGACTCCAACCCTTCTTCATTGTCCCTTTGCAGATGCAACAGGAATGGCAACTTCCCTGAAGGGAACAGGTAAAGTGCCCCCTTCCAATAAGTGCTGCATTCTCCTGAGAGATGAGCTGTAACCTGTGCTCTGGGAGAAGGAGCTTCTTGACCGAAAGTCTTTTATGTATGAGGCAATGGCATCTGGGGTGGGTCCTGCAGGGCACGCCGACTGATAGGCTTTCCTGCTCAGTGGCTTTTTGCTGATGTGCCTGGGCTCCTGACTCTCACTCTAGCATGTGAGTTCCTCTCCTGTTTCTCAGTATTTGACCTTCTGGCCACATACGGTAAAATAAAAACTGGAGATTCATTTGTCTTTCAGAGAAGAGTCTCTTCTGCTCCTATGTTTGTTTCCTTTCAGATCCCCCTGCCACGTACAATGGGGGAGACATGGTGCCCATTGTCATCTGCATTATTCTGGGGGTCCTTCTCTGCTTGGTCCTAATCATTGTGGCTGGGCAGGTGTAAAATGCCAGAGCACAGTAGAAAGCTGTGTCCCAGTGGGTTTAAATGATATAGGAATACCTCTTTGAAGTTGCAGGGAGAGTTGTGGAGTATGAGAAGGAAGAGGGAAATAGTGGAAAAGCCCCTAGAAAGGAGTGTTCAACCCTTAGCCTGTGGGCCAGATCCAGCCCACAGTGCTCTGCCGTCCAACCTGTTGGGTTCCCAAACGATCCTGTGGATAGACTTGCTGATTGTGGCTCTGACTGCTAGATCGGGCATGCAGGGTGGGGCAGGGTCTGATTCCAGTGTGTGAGGCCCGGGGGTGGGGAGCATGGAGCCCTGGCAGCCTGATTCTAGGTGGACAGTGTGGCACAGATCCCTTCATCATCTCCACCATGCTAGGATTGGGCTCTGCCGCTCCTCCCTTCACCACTGCCCATATCTGGCCAGCATTGGACTCTTACTGGGCAGAGGCACCATGGAGCCCCAGGCCAGATCTTGGTGTAAAGGGCTGGCACAGGGCATGCTCCAGCCTGCAAAGTGGAGCCATGCTATTCATCAGGCCAATGAAGCCAAACATGTGAACAATAATGACCTAGAACGATTGGATATACTGTGGAAAATGTTGAGACTATAGATATGTGAAGAATAGGGTGGCCATTCTGCCAGTTTTATAGAGGGCAGCCCAGTTTTCTGTTACTCTGTCCTCTTTCCTATTGATATGAAACTGGATCTCTTAATGTCCTCTATTTTCCTCTGCAGACTTCCACCAGTCTGACATAAAGGCATACGGTTTCATATCAATAGGACAGAGGACACAGTAGCAGAAAACTGGGCTGTCCTCTATAAAACTGGATGAATGGCAGCCCTAGTGAAGAACAGTTGTGAGCAAGAGTGGATAATGCATTATACTCACTGGAGGATTGAGACTTACAGACAAATGTATGTTCAACTACAACAACATTATAAAGCAGAGAAATAAGTGTTGTTACTTCTGAAATGTAAACTTCGTGTTGGGAGAGGAATTATTGAAGGTGCTGTGTGGGCAATAATGTGCAGTAATGAAATGAAAGGAAAATGGACATTTTAGGAGGAGAGATTTTGTGATGATGGAACAGATAAGGAAACATCTCCAAAGAGAAGGTTTTAAAGGGGACACGTTAGTTGTCTAGACTGAGTTATTTTCTGGCATGAAAATGAAGCAGACCTGCTGATAGTCCCACACTGATTTGAAGGTTTAATAATGTTTCCCACCTCCTGTTCTAATTACCGCTTACTCTTTGCTTTCAGGGTCCAGAAACGTCAAGCAGCCCTTCTCTGAGGTTGTGTATGAAGAGATTGACTACAACCCAGTGAAGGAGAAGTAGGAATTATTTGTTCATTCAGGTCTGTGCAATGCATTCCTAACAGAGAGTCACTGTCTAATTCACTTCCCATCCTGAGATCTTGAACTAGACCTAATTAAGTGTAGTTTTGCACTGGGCTGAATGCCGCCAGCACTGGTTCTGTGATGAGACCAGTGAACTTCTGTCAGTGAAAACCCCACCCTGCTTATGAACCAAAATGTTGCTAGTCCCAGCTTCTGGGACAACTTCTGTCACATTGCCCATGCTGCAGTTATCTTGGGCACTGACTTCCCCTGCCCTCGAGAACCCCAGTGCCTCTCCCTCCAATCTCCTCAACTCATTGAAGTTGGCTCTCTTGAAGTCTAGGGCTACCGCCTTGCTGCAGGCCCTTGACACCCTGCATTGGATGATGAATTCCAGCAAGCGATGATCGCTGTCACCCAGGTGGTCAAGGACCTGGAGCCCCCTCTGTATGACAGAGGACAGAGATGAAAGAGTATAAACAGACATCATGAAGTGAGGTGGATCAGCTGGGACAATACGTGCCTTACCAGCTGATCTGCTTCAATGGGTAAAATAAATGTTGCCCATTGTCCTGAATTGATCAGGGCCTGATCCTGTGGGGCAACAGGTGACTTGTTCCCTGATTACAGAGCTGTCTCAGAGATTCCCCACAGCACATCCATGTAAAGGAGGGAGCTGAGGTTGCCCATTTACACAGGAGTGCATCAGAGACTGCCCTGTAAGAGAGGAAAGCTAGGCAGGTGCTCTGGGGCCTTGAGGGAACTGATCCTGCAAGATAATTCCCAGGCTGTGCAGGATTCAGCCTCTTAAGTCCCAAGAGTGCTAGCCTTGGGCAGCTGAAGAGTATGGGTCATTGTGGGTTTTCTGTGCTTTTGTGCATAAAACCATCAGATGCCCACTGCAATAAAATGGCAGAAAACCTTTCCGTATTTATTGCAGCCACAAAGTTTGGGCATTTGTGGTGTGACAAGGGGTATGAATTCCTGTTTGCTTGGCCTTTGTGCCTCCATAAGAATTTGACATCCTAAGAAACAGAAAAGACATGCTGTGCTCCAAGTCAGGAGAGGGGCACATTGTCCAACAGTAGGTCTTTGGCAGTTGAAATACTTTGCAGTTTCCACAAATCTGGATTTTTCCTGGATAAGTTCATTTTCTGTTGGGAACTCTGAAATGAAGCTACAGCTCTCTGGCTCTTCCTGGGTTGCCCTGGAAAAAAGGGCTTCTATGAATTACAGGCTCCTGGCTCCCAGAGCCGTTGGGACTCTGGAGGTGGCTGATTGCCCAGGCTGCCAAACTCCCACAGGGGTCAGCTCTCCAGAGAGTTGGGATACCTGGGAAATCACATGTCCAGCAAGTCAGGGATCCTAGGAAAATGGCAAACCAGTTGTGTAGCTCCCTGCACTACATACCTTGCAGACAGGGAGAAAATCTGAGTATGCCAAAATCCTCTACCTTCCTATATGATTTTATTTCTGCATTATATTTTGTTATTTGATTGCTTAGAGTCAAGTTGCTTAAAAATGCTGTTTGGGAATGTTTCACAACTTATTTATACTTGGAATATGGCTCCTGTCCATCTCAAGAACTCTATGGAAAATAAGATTTTTGCTCAGAAACTGATAGAAAGAAAAAATTAAGAAGGAAGGAAGATAAAATGGGACAAGATGAACATGGGTTTATCAACATACAGTTCAGTAATACTGATATCCTCTTATGAAAAGATAATGGGGTTCTTGAATAAGGCTAATGTAGTGGACTTAATTTATCCCAGTCTAAGCAGAGCATTTGCTAGCAGGCTTCCCAGGCTGAATTAATGGAATTGATGGAGAGAGCAGATCAGGGTTGCTTATGGGCATCTCAGCCTTTTGTCCCTGACCTTTACTTTGTTTCTCTATTCAGTGGCAGGTCTGTCTTCATCACTATTAATTCCCATCTGTATTTCAGAGGCTTCTGTACTACCCAGAGATGCCACCAGTGATGGTTATGATGATGCTGATGAAATTTCTGATGCAGAACACAGGTCTGCTTTTCACCAGAATTATGATGAAACCAGTGAAGCCCCAGAGTAAAGTGATGGGAGAAGGGATTCGCAGACAGGTGAGTAAAGTTAGTGTATCTCACTACATAATCTCTAGTTGTGCAGTGTTTATTGTTTTAAAAAAACCCTTCTGTCATGTGTGGAGATTCCATAAGCCATGACTATTATAATGTCTAAGAAGTTCATCATGCTGAAGAAGTTCTTGCACCTCGGCAGAATAAAGAGAAAACCCCTGAAATCCCCGTGAAAAGTGGAGTCACATCATTATGTAAAAGGTTTTGTTTTGCTTTTAAAAATCTATAGCAAGTTTTCCAGTTATCAAACTTAAATGGCTTAAAAAATGAAGCATGCTTAATCTAACTTTTAGAAATAACAAAGGGATGAAAACATTCTATTTAATTTATTTTAAAGCTCAAAAATATAAGTTACTCCCACAGTAGTTTGAGGCCTCGCTCAAGATTCCTGAAGTTATGCAATGGGAAGTAACGGATCTACCTGTATTTCATGGTGACCTTGTAATCACCGTGGTGTAGGTATTTGGGGTGTTTGGGGTGGCTCACCTGAAGGACAAGGCAGAGTTCAGAACTAAGTCACTATCATGTGCTTCCCTTGATATTTTCAGGTTGGAGTCTGCACTCCCTAAGAAGTGAAGGGACCTCTGGAGCTGACGGAAAAGAAACATCCCTGCCTCCCGGGGACATAGAATATGATGATGTTGAAGATGGCTTTGCTGGGACATTTATATAAGAATGTCTGTTTTAGAGCATAGGCTCTGTGAGGACACAAATGCTGCACGATTAGATGACTCTTCTTTGAAATGCTGACTGGGCCAGAGTCACTAGAGACAGTCTGTGTATAGCAGGTAGCCTGACCAGCTTCTTATAGAGGGTGATGTAGTTGCAAGCATAGTAGTTTAAGTAACATTTTTTATTTACCATTCATTAGGCTGTATGAATAGTTCCTGCTTTTATATTCCTAAAAAACTTCTTCATCCTGAAGTTAAGGCATTTTGTTATTAAAACATTTCTTAAAGCTTGTTCCAGAAATTATATTTCTCTCAACCTGATGTGTTGGGTCAGTCCCAGGGGATGGTAATGGAGTGAGAATGAAAAAGAATGACAAGACAAAATAATAATAACGTGGTACCTCATTACCGCAAGCTGTTTGCAGGATATTTGATTTATAATTCTGTGCATTGATGCTGACAAATGAAGTAAGGAAATATTGATAAAGATAGAGAGGACCCAAATGTAGAATTCATGCTCCAAACTTCCATTTGAACTCCAAGGTAATAAACTGACTGTCATTTTCTGGCCCCTTCACATACTCACAAGATTAGAAAACAGTGAAAAGAGGTCCTCATTTTTCTTGTAGACAAGGTTCTTTGGGTGAATTTGATATCTTTTATTAAACCAACTAAATAGTTAAAAAAACAATTTTTAAGCAAGCTTTCGGGCTCAAAAACCCTTCGTCGGGCTAAGGAAGTTTCAGCAGTTGGTGTGTGCTCTTCCTGGATGGAATGAAAAGTAAAGAAGCCAGAGGCTGTGCTGGTATGCATACAAGACAGGCAGTCAGTGAAAATGTAGATTGTTTCATTTTTCTTCTCTTGAAATTCTTATACCCTGAGAGCCCAGCACCCCATGCATCTGCTCCAAGCACCCCCTGCCTGGCAATGGTGCAAGTGATGTGGGGCTTCATGTGCCCCAATCACCTGTGGATAGCTGCAGCAGTAGGCAGGCCTCGGCTTCTTCACCTGCTCCATGCTTGGTCCCCCCTGGTATCCCCTGCCAATCCAGGGCTCCAAACATGCTTTGGACTCCACGGGGGACCCAGGCATTTGAGGCTCCAGGGAAGGGGAGCACTTACAGGGGATCCACACTGTTGAAGTGGGGTGCAACTGCACCATTGCAGTCCCTCCACCCTCTCCTCCCTGCCACAGCAGATCTGCCCTGGATCACATCCATGTTTATGGCTTATGAATATCTTGTGTTGCTTTGTTTTGTTCATATGTAGTTGATAAACCCACTCTCTCTTTTGAAGGAAAATTACTTATGGAAATTTTTCATGGAGTGAGTAGGTGTTGCATTTTATGATATGATAAAATATCATATATATATATATATATATTTGTATTAAAAAAGAAAAACTGGGGGTTTTGCTACACTGTAACAGGGAGGCCTTCTAGGGGCCGATTTTGACCTTGGCCCTCCCACCTGTTTCTTGGCCAACCGCCTGCCTTCCCCCCCGCCACGCCTTGTTGTTAATTAATTAATGATCTTAATTAGGTGGGAGGCTGCCCATTTCTTGCCCCGATGCCTGGGAGCGCTATCTGCTATTCCATTCCTCCCCAACCCCGCAGCCCATGCCTCGCAGATGGTATTTATAATTTCCTCTTTATGTTGCGGTCTCAGCCACTGTTGGCTTACCCCTTCTCTCTTTAGCTAGACCTGTCAGCCAGAACAACTCACCCCACTAATCAGGGCTTAACTCCAAGGCTCTAGCTCTCAAAAGTCACTCGGGCTCCTGCACCCTCTCTGGCGCTGGGGTCTACTCCATGCCCCCCGAATACTACACCCTCTCTGGTGCTGGGATCTGCTCACCCCTGGATATCATACCCACAGTGGTGCTGGGTCCCCATACTGTGGTGGGGCCCCAATGAGGCCTCCTCCTTTCCCAAATAGCCTCATCCGAGTCCTCCGGTTATTAACATCCAATGCAAAACATAGGCTTCTGTGGCCATATAATGGAAAAATAGTCATAAATAAATAAGAGAGCTAACATGCCTACTTACTTTAGATGATCATGCTTCTTGCTCACAGTGTGGCGTATTTTTCTGAAAGAAGCTATGGCCATGGCACTGTGGTCATTGGGAGTGCCCCTCTCTGCTGCCCCTCTGACCTTCTCCACTCGCCATTTATAGGGTTCTGGCCTTCCTCTTCCTGTCACCTGACTGGCTGGCAGGGCTTGAGCCTTTGCCCTTACTTGATCGGCCGGCCAAGACTGGAAGATTCTGGATTTAAAGGAACCACCCTGCAATGTTCCCTCTAAGGAGTACCTGTCCATGAGTGTGTTGCTTTGGTTCATGAGTGGGCCGTTTTAGAGCCGGCGGAGCCCACGGAGCAGTTCCCCCATGCTTGCCCGTGCATGCAGCAGTGGGAGCCGCCCTCCCTGCATCTCCATGGCCCCCAAATGAGCTGCTCACAGCTCCATTCCATGCCCGACACTAGATGGGCAGCGCCTGTTAACGCCCCTTCGCTTCACTACCCAGGGCAGTCGTCCTGCTTGCCCCAACCCTGCTATGGCACAGTGTCTTCCCTCTTCCTATAATGGTGCGAAGTGCCAAAGAGAATCTATGATGTGAGGAACAGACAATGATTTTGAAGAGAAGTATTTTTTGTCAAGACTAAAAATATAACCAACAGTGAAACTTTTATCTGTTCCAGTTAGCGGTCTGATTTATTTTTAATTACTGTCCAACCTTAATGATGATTTAAGTACAGTGCTCTGTAGCGCAAATGATAAGAGAACTATTTTTGTTCCATTTATAAGAGGAAAAATACCAAGTGTTGTTTTTAATATTCTACTTGGACTCGCTTCAGTTCTGAATTTAAATACAATTTTTTTTTTTCAATATAAAAAGCAATTCTAGTAACTGGTGTAGAACTTTTAGATTAAGGGCTTCTGTTTCCCTAACAGTTTGCTGCAGAGCAAAATATTTTTCCATTAGTAGCTAGTGAGCAGTGATCCGTGGGCTCCGCCGGCTCCGGGGAACTGCTCGTCTCTCCAGTCCTGATGCCACATGCCTCCTCACTTCCCGAGGTGATGCAGGAGGGAGGAGCTATTCCCTGGAGCCGGAGGAGCCTGCACCAGCCCCCGCCCCTGTCCCTGTCCCCATCCCTGTCTTCGGCAAGAGCTGCTGCCTGCCCTGCAGTGAGGAGCTTACTTAAGTGTCCCATTCCGGCTCTGGTGTCTCTGCCGCACTCAGCGTCAAGCTCTTCTCTGGGTGGGTGCACGGCATGTAGAAGTTCATGCGCGGCAAGATTTTTCATTGTGTGCAGCATGCATGCGCCCACCTTAGAGGGAACACTGCCACCCTGTCTCTTGGTAACAGGGATAGGGTTCCCTGTTACAGGTTCACAGGACCATGCCTTTCATGTGGGAGATGACCCATATTCTGGTGCCCTGGGCACTTGTGCCTATGCCCCACCCTAATATCTCTGGAAGAGGGGACATCAGTTTTTCAGTGCTCCATTCTGAACTCCTGCCTTGGCTTCCCTGAGGCAGCCCTGGCCAGCAGCTGGCTTGGCTTTTACCCCACCCTGAAACTGCTGTTAAAAAGTGGCCAGCCAAACCACTGCCAATTGGCAGCAGCACCAACTCCTCCTAGCGGGAGAGGTGGGGCCTTGGCTTGGTGTTGGCCCTCAGTCCACCGGAGGCTATGGACACTAGGTAGAGCTAAATGCTGCCTGACATGAGGAGCTGTACACCTAGCTGTTAGCCTTGCTTTCCCCGGATCTGTGGTGAATCTCACACTGGGGGAAGGGCCCTTCCAGTTCCAGTTCCCATCCCTGCCCCTGCCCCTGCCCCTACACCTTGCCCTGTCCCTAGGCCCAGACCCATCCCTCCATACTTCCCCAATCCACCTACCTTGGTCCCAGGTTCCTCCCCACAGCACACAGAGAGGTGAGACACAGCTCAGAACTTTATTGAGTGGGCTGTGTCTCTGTAGTTGGGTGAGAGCAGGGCTCTCGCATACTGATGAAGGTGTCGGTCCCCTTGGTGTTTTCCTCCTTGGCAGCTGGGATCAGGAACGTGCTGTGACAGATAGCCCTCTAGGCAGTGGCAGAGGTTGCAGAGCAGTCTGGGCTTGCCCTCCATATCATTGTAGCTCAGGGTCCTGAACCAGGAGTGCAGGTGTGACTGGGGCACTAGCAGGATCATCATCAGCAGGGTGTAGTGGCCTGGGCTGCCCTCTGCCTGTACAAAAAACCCATTGTGAACCATGAACAGCACACATAGTAGGGACATGCTAATGGCACAGCAGCATTTTGGCTGGGGGCTGAACCCTGGTTGCTTCCCTGGAAAGGTCCCAAGTGCGGAGGGCGGGGGTGTGGCCAGCCCCTTACCCCAGTTCTCCAAAAGTTCTGTATGCAGTTAGGCTTGGTTCCAGGGGCTGGGCAGCATGTATGGCATAGCAGTGGGCCTGCAGGGGTGGGGCAGAGGTCAGTTGAGGATGGTGCCAAAGCAGCTGGTGCTGCCAGCATCCTGGTCTTGCCTGCGCTGGGAATGAGGCAGGGGAGGCAGGTGGCCTACAGCCAGCCCCCAGTGAGAAAGCAGGGATAGGGGGCTCAGGCAGCAGCCACTTTGGTCCAGGCCTGCCCGTCCAGTTTACCATGGTACCTGGGCACCCACATGCAGCTAACCTCCAATCTGAGGTCAGGCAGTGAAGGGCCCCTGGAGCAGAACATCTTAGCTCTGAAATGTTGCAAACTCTCACAAAAGCCTTCTGTCTCTTGCCTCTGCAGGTCAACATCAGGACACAAGGGAGAGGCCACAGGGGCCTGCAGCACCACTGCTGAAGTTTTGCTATTATCTGCTGTTGGAGCCACTTGCCTGCTCTGGTGGCTGATGGTTGCAGTGGGGGGCTGGGTGGCTGACTATTGGGTGTGGTGGGAGGAGGACCTCATCCAGGAGGCTGCCCAGGAGGAGGCACAGCTGCAGGAGTGGTAGTGATCCTGGAGTGGTGGCATCCCTGGACCCTTGAGCTGGAGATCCTTGAGTAGTGGTACATGGAGCTGCTGGAGCAGTAACTGGATGCCCAGGGCCATGCAGGGGAGTCTGTGACCATGCCTCCCCGCATCTGGCCCCCAACTCTGGCCCCAGCCCCACAGGAATCCTGGGTCCTGCCTGACACCATACAGCAGTCCTCTGACAGCAAATCTTAAAAGCACAATCTCACCTGGGGGCTGAGCAGGGATCAGAGGGTGAGATTGTGTTTTTAAGATGACTGCCAAGTTCTGGCAGCTGCCTCTGGCCTCAGAATGGCTGCCAAGTGCTAGCAGACATGTGATCAGAGGCCAGAGCTCCCCCTAGTGATCACAGAGGCACATGGCAGGCTACTCTGACCTGGTTCTTAATCTAGTCCCAGGTCACCTGCACATGTAGATGCTGACCCTATTCCAGTTGACTGTACAGTAAATTACTGAGTGCTCAATTTAATGCAACGTAAATGCATGTGTAGATGCACCTAGTCTGAATAGCATGAATTCTTGGCTCCCAGTTTCTTGCTTTCTAGCCAGTAGTCAAAATTAGAGATAGTGACTATGCTAAAAAAAACAGGCGACATTTCGAGGTGAACGACAAAGCCATACACCACCGGTATTTATCTCACATAATATTGGGCAACTGCTGATTAATGAGCTTGGGTAATAATAGCCATGGTACATGACTCAGTGTGCTCTTCAGTAATTCTGTCCTGCTTCTCTATTTCAAGGCATAATCAATGATGTGAAGCTGATGAATGGTAGCAGTCCATGTGCTGGCAGAACAGAGGTAAAATTTGGAGATCACTGGATGAAAATATGTTCTGCTGCTGCATATATGAAACAGTTTGTGATACTTTGCAAACAACTTGGGTATGGCTCTGCAATGAGTATCCATATTGCCAGCCATTTTGGGGAGGATTCCAGACTCTACATGGTTACAGGATTTCTTTGTCATGGTAACGAGGCATCAGTCTGGGATTGCAAGAGAACTCCCTACATTCTGGAGTCAACATGCCCTCCTTCTTTCTATGCTGGAGTGACGTGCTCAGGTAAGAAACTAGCCATGCCTCCACCTGTCAGGAAATTGCCACGGAAGAAAAGAGACTCAAAAAGAATGTCTCATCCTTGTGAAACAACATGAAAATGGGGAAATATCTTCAACTCCTATAACTGTTGTGCTCACTTGGAGCGAACAAATCCAAGTGTAATTCCCAATTCCGGTATCTTTAGAATCCCTTGATTAGCCTAAGTCCACTTCTCCCAATATCATATTCCCTATTTACTGTTTGTAGGATTTACTTCATTTTCGAATTTGAAAAGTTGTTTGCATTTAATAAGCTGTTGTATTTGGGAACTTAAATTATATTAATCTATATATAGCAGGGGATTCCAAGTACCCGCCAGGGGTACTTGACACGGTCCTAGTGGGTATGTGTGGGCAGGAAGGGATGGAGCGCCGCCGCCTCCCAGGAGCAGGGCTGGGGCCTGGTGAGGGCAGCAGTGTCCCTCTACGGGGCGGGGAAGCTTGCACGCAGTCGCCACTGCCATGACCCACTAGCTTGGTGAGCTTCTCTGCCCCACCCTGCCCCTGCTTCTGGGAGGGGGCGGTGGTCTTTCTCCACCTCTCTGCTCTGTGTCTGGCTATGCGCCACCCTGCTTCCCCCCACATCCGACCACTGGGGATACTTGGAATAAAAAAGCTTGACAATCTCTGATATATAGTATCCAAGAACTTGTACTGGAATTCTGTATAATCCTGCATAGAGATTTCTTTCCTAGTAGCATAGAGAGTTATTTCAGATGCAACATCCTGAAGGTCATTTTCATGCAAGAGCCTTATATAATCTGAAGTCTTTCATCTAGGGATGAAAAAGGAGGCATACAAACTGTGGAAGCAGGGGATAACAAAGGAGGAATATACCTATTTGGCTCGCACTTGCAGGAAGTTAGTAAGGAAGTCCAAAGCAGTAATGGAACTCAGGCTGGCAACACAAATTAAGGACAACAAGAAGTCCTTTTTCAGGAATATAGGGAGCAAAAAGAGGGTTCAGGGTAACATAGGACCCCTACAGGACAGGCTAGGGCAATTAGTGACAGATAGAAGGGACAAAGCTGAGCTCTTCAATGACTTTTTTGCATCAGTATTCCTGAACACAGAGAAAGACATATGACCTAACTGGACTATAGACAGGCACAGAAGGGACACCCGCCCATGTACAGTTACTGTTGACCTAGTGAAAGAGCACTTGGAAGGGCTTGACATGTTCAAATCAGCAGGCCCACATGATATTCATTCAAGGCTGCTGAAGGAATTGGCTGATGCCATAGCAGAACCACTGACGACACTGTTTGACCCCTCATGCTGCTCAGAACGTCCAAAGGGACTGGAAAAGGGCAAGTGTGGTGCCTATTTTCCAAAAGGTGGAAGAAGGAGGATCTGGATAACTATAGACCAGTTAATCTCACCTCTATCCTTGAGAAAACCTTTGAAAAAATTATTATGGAACACATTTCTGTGAGACCAGCAGGAAAAGCAATGCTGAAGGGAAACCAGCATGGATTTATAACAGGTCGATCCTGCCTGACAAACCGTGTTTCTTTTTACAACCAGGTCACAAACTGCTTAGATGCAGGAGTCGAGGTGGATGTCAGATACTTGGATTTTTTAAAAGTTTTTGATACAGTATCACAGCCCATTTTCATTAAAAAACTGAGTGGCTGTGACTTAGATGATTACACAGTCAGTTGGGTGGCAAATTGGCTAATGGGATGTGCCCAGAGTGGTGGTGGATGGATTGGTATCAACCTGGAAGGACATGAGCAGAGGTATTCCCCAGGGTTTGGTCCTCGGGCCAGTGCTGTTCAACAACTTCATCAGTGATTTGGACAAGGCCTTAGAGAGCACGCTGTCCAAATTTGTGGATGACACCAATTATGGGACAAAGCAGACACACTGGAGGGCAAGGAGTGGATTTGGTGGATTTCAACAAGCTGGAAATGTGGGCAGAACAAAATAGGATATAGTTCATAAAGGATAAGTGCAGAGTACTGCACCTATGGAGAAGGAATCACCAACACACATACAAGTAGGGGGATGGCTTTCTAAGCAGCACAGCAGCAGAAAGGGATCTTGGAGTCATAGTTGAATCAAAGATGAATATGAGTCAAGATTGTGACAAAGTAGTCGATAGAGCTAACCGCACTCTATCATGCATTCATAGATGCACCATGAACAGGTCTTGGGAGGTAACACTTTCCCTCTATGGGGGGCACTGATAAGACTGCATCTGGAGTACTGTGTTCAGTCTTGGGCGCCACAATTGAAAAGGGATATGGCTAGCCTTGAGAGGGTCCAGAGGAGGGCCACTCATATGATTAGGGTCCTGCAAGATAGGTCCTATGAGGAAAGGCTGAGGGGACCTGGTTCTCTTTAGCCTCCGTAAGAGAAGGCTGAGAGGGGGTTCGGTGGTTGTCTACATATTTGTCAGGGGTGGGCAGCAAGGAAGAGCAGATATTCTTTTTACCAAGGCACCCTTTGGAGTATCTAGAAACAACAGCCACAGACTGACAGAGAGCAGATTTAGACTAGACCTTAGGAAGAACTTGCTTATGGTAAGGGTACCGGAATCTGGAACGGGCTTCCAAGTGAGGTGGTGCTCTTCCCTACCTTGGAGGTCTTTAAGAAGAGACCGGACAAACACTTGGCTGGGGTCATCTGACCACAGCTCTCTTTCCTGCCCAGGGCAGGGGGTTGGACTCGATCTACTGAGTTCCCTTCCCACCCTGAAAATTGATGAAATCTAATGGTGCTACTGCCACCTCCCAATGTGGGTGGTCATCTTCACAATCACTCTGGCTGTTAGAATGTGCCTTCCAATACAGAGACTGAGTTTTGAGACTCAGACTTTTCTTTACTTGGAGCCTTATGTCGTTTTTTTCAGCTGTGCAAAATGAATGAGAAGTGTCACCAGACCATAACTCTTTTGCTCACACTGCTATTAGAGTTTGAAAGAGGGTGCAGATAAATTTTCACAAATACAAATCATGCACGTTGCAAGAGAGTCAAGGAACAGATCCTTAGCTTGCAGTTTGTGGCTAGTACTTCTTGTCTTCCTTGCTCTCTTTGCTTTGCTTATTCCTTCTCCTTCCTTACTTACCTGTATTTTCTCTTGAGTATAAGTGGTAGGATTATCTAAAGCTGTTGCCTGTTCTTCTAGAAATTGAAACCACAGAATATTTAGTAACAGTATAGAACAGAATATCAGAAACAAGTCAGAAAATAGAGGGGCATGGCATAAAATATGCATATGCCTTATC
>NW_005842734.1:479988-522085 GCF_000455745.1 Alligator sinensis | reverse complement strand
CCCGTCGGTGCCCCTCTCCAGAGACCTGTCTCAGCCGGCCTGAGAGGCTGCTGTTGAATCTCTCACAGCGGGGATCTCGCTCCTTGTCTGCAGACAAAAGCCTGGCGCCTGGGAGGCGATGCTCTGGTCACCTGGGCAGGGGGGGAAAGGCCCGGCCCTGCGCGCAGGCCCAGGTAGCCAGGGATGCTTTGTAGATTGGTCAGTTTGTAGCCAGTATTGGCAGCTTCGACTGGACCGGCTGCTGAGGTCAGGGAGGTTTTAAAAAGGCCTGGGCCAGGAAGAAGGGCAGCCATTATCCATGCGGTCATCCAGGTGAATCTGAACCTGGCTGTCTCCTCATCACCGCATGCTGCAAGAGTGCCCTGCCTCCAGAGGAAACAACAACCACCTCTGGATGATGCGAGTGAGTAACCTACTAGAGATCCGATCAGATATTTAGCTTCAGTAACTCAGATGCGTGTTGAAACGGCTACCTCAGCCACCCTGGTTTGCTCTATGGGATTCCTTTGATATTCCTATAAGATTTCTTGATATTGCTCTACCTTTTACCCTATTTCTGCCCTACCCCTGTAATCAATAAAGTTCTCCTTTGTGACCGGTGTGGAGACTTATTGAGGGGTGGGTCTAAATTATGCCAAGGAGGCCCCTTAGGTCGGTGGACTAAGGGAGGCTTCCTAATAAGCCCCTGACTTGGGAAAGTGCCCCAAGTGCTTGTATTGGGTCTAGCACCCATTGGACGATCAGGCCTGTGTTTTCCAAGGTGCACAGAGCCAGAAGTGAATCCAGAGCCTTGGATGGTGGCAGGGGAACCCCAGGCTAGCGGGTGTGCTCCAGGGAAGGGGTCGGCCAGACGGGAGGCACCCCAAGGGAGGCACTCGGAGCCTGGAAGGTGGTCGGGAGCAGGGAGGTGGGCGGCTCAACGCAGGAGCGCCCCCTACTGGCCCGCCACATGGTGGTTGTCTACAAATTTGTCAGGGGTGGGCAGCAAGGAAGAGCAGATATTCTTTTTACCAAGGCACCCTTTGGAGTAACTAGAAACAACAGCCACAGACTGACAGAGTGCAGATTTAGGCTAGACCTTAGGAAGAACTTGCTTATGGTAAGGGTACCGGAATCTGGAATGGGCTTCCAAGTGAAGTGGTGCTCTTCCCTACCTTGGAGGTCTTTATGAAGAGACTGGACAAACACTTGGCTGGGGTCATCTGACCCTAGCACTCTTTACTGCCCAGGGCAGGGGGTTGTACTCGATGATCTACTGAGTTCCCTTCCCACCCTGAAAATTGATGAAATCTAATGGTCCTACTGCCACCTCCCAATGTGGGTGGTCATCTCCACAATCACTCTGGCTGTTAGAATGTGCCTTCCAATACAGAGATTGAGTTTTGAGACTCAGACTTTTCTTTACTTGGAGCCTTATGTCATTTTTTTCAGCCGTGCAGAATGATTGAGAAGCGTCACCAGACCACAACTCTTTTGCTCACACTGCTATTAGAGTTTGAAACAAATCATGCACGTTGTAAGAGAGTCAAGGAACAGATCTTTATCTTGCAGTTTGTGGCTAGTACTTCTTGTCTTCCTTGCTCTCTTTGCTTTGCTTATTCCTTCTCGTGCCTTACTTACCTGTATTTTTCCTGAGTATAAATGGTAGGATTATCTAAAGGTGTTGCCTGTTCTTCTAGAAATTGAAACCACAGATTTGTGTTAATATTTAGTAACAATGTAGAACAGAATATCAGAAACAAGTCAGAAAATAGAGGGGCATGGCATAAAATATGCATATGCCTTATCCTTCATGATTAGTTAAAAATGCAAGAATTCAGTAGGTAGCTCATTCACGCTTGTATGGACAGTTAATTCCTTGTTTTTAAACCTATTTTTGTATGCAAAATGTTTTAAAAAGCCATCTGTATCTACTAAAAATTGTAATGGAGGGCAAGGAGTTTCAATGTTACATTCATTAATGGATTGATTGACTCTAGGTGAGACACAGCCCCGACTGATTGAAGGTGACAATGCCTGCTCAGGACATCTGGTGATAAGACATGGACACACTTGGGCTACTGTCAGTGATTCCCACTTTGATCCTTAAGCTGCCAGTGTGATTTCTAATGAGCTACAATGTGGAGCAGTTGTATCCATCACAGGAGGAGCTCACTTTGGAGAAGGACAAGGGCCAATCTGGACTGAAGATTTTCAGTGTGTGGGAAATGAGTCTCATTTTGTTTACTGCCCCCGAGCACCACCTATGAATCAGACAGGCTCACATGCAAATGATATTGGCCTCATATGTTCACGTAAGTGTTCAGAGTGATATGTTAAAAATAGGAATATAGGACCAACAGAGGCCATCTGAGACACTTAATCCAATCCCTTGCATTCGCAGGATCCATTTATTTATGTATGTATGTATTTATTTAGTTATATATATCCTGCCCTTCCCAACAAAGGCTCAGGACTTCCTGAAATCACCCCTTCAAGCCATCATATAAAAGACCAGGGCTTGGGTTTAGTAACAAAGTGATATCACTTTTTTGGAAGCAATGACATTAAAACTAGAATCCATATCTGGCAAAATCCTTCAAATCCAAGATAGTCAGAAAGGGATTGCCTCTTCCTGACTTCCCTGTTTTTTGACTATTTGGTATAGAATGGGACATGGGCTAGTGTGTTCGTATCTAATCAGTGTCTCCCTTCTCTTCCTGCCAGGGCTCACAGGGTTCATGCTGGTGTACAGCAGCACACGGTGCTTGAGGAGAGTGGAGGTCCAGTTGCTCGGTGCCTGGGACACCCTCTGTGACTTGCACTGGGATTTATCAGATGCCCACGTTCTCTGTTGCCCTGGCCTGGTAGAGTGCACTGGGGGTCAGCCGTGGGCTGGCAGGAGGTACAGGAAGTCAACCACAGGCTGGGATATGGCTTCACAGGCAGCTTTGGGCTGGCAGTGGAAATGGGGCTTCAGACCTATGTTCCAGGGGTTTGTGGGTTGAGCTGGCCCCATCTCCAGGGGCAGCTCTGAGTGGCATGGAGCTTCGGGCTAGTCTCTAGATCTAGAACGAGGGGAAGGAGGTTTACCTGGCTCCAGGGGCATCTCTGTGCCACTTGGAACTGCCCCCAGAGATGAGCAGCAGTTGTGGCCCCCTGCTGCCTGAGCTCACCCGGAGCAATATGCTCCTGGGTCAGTATCTATACATGCATTTAGACATGTGAATGTAAAGAACTGTTGGCTGATACCTGTATCTGTCAGTACTAGGAAATGGTGCTTTACATTAACCTACTGCATAGTAATTGCCATGTACGTGTAGATGGTGATGCTTTACTGAGCGTTATATTAATCCAATGCACAGTAAAGCACACATGTAGACACACCCACAGAAAGGGTTAGCTTCCTACAGCTTTGGCTCAAGTAGTGGGTTTTTTCGCTCAGCGGTAGAGGCCTATGAATTAAGATTCAGTTCTCTAGATGTACTTCCTGCTAGTGACATAGCATTAAGGATGTTGACCCACAACACCAGCAAGGGATGTGTTTGGTAGCTTTGTGCTAGTGCCCAGAATACTTTATCATATCAATGTGCATATTCTGAGTTCTTCTCCTTGCATTTCCTTTCTTTTCCTTGCCCATTAGAAACTATGATTTAGGCTGCAAATGTTGGCTATAAATATCCAACTCAGGAACCTTAAAATTCTCATTTATTAGGTGGATTGAAACACTGTAATGAAGTCAAATCATAAATTTTGGGGCTGGTCCCCACACACACACATACACACACACATCCACACACACAGTAGCGAGTTACAAGAGTCAGGTACACCTATCCCACAAGCGCTAGAGTCTGCCATCGATGGCCAGTTGAGGCTTCTTCCAGCATGGTGTTATGCTCCAGAAGGGGGTTGCTGGCTGGTCCTTCTGGCTGGACAGGTCGGTTGCTGGTCAAGTTGGAGATCAAGAGGGCGCCCCTGAGGGTCACTTTTCATTGCTTTTTATCTGTCCTTGGCAGACGTTGGTGACTCCCCAGTTTCCAGGTTTGCCCAATCCAGGAGTCGTTGACCCTCGTGGGACTTCCCCCTTGGGGGCTACTGGATGGCATCTATCAGCCCCAGGAGTTGTCTGCATGAATGTGCAGGTTTGGGAGTCCATTGATGAATTTTGAATAGGGCTCTGGAAGTGGTCAATCTGGAGATATTCAGCCCCAAAAGTTGGCCCCTGGTGTTGTTTAACTCAGACCGGGGCTTCTAGCCCTTGAACACTGAAATTTAGAGAATTCCTGGTTGCCACATTGTCTCGTATTGATTTCTTCCCTTGGTTGATCTGCGGTTTCCCTAGTTGTTAAATGCTGCCTGCTACTGTGTTACGCATTCAATCACTGATTCACTCCCTCTTTCAGGGTCCTGCCTGATACAGGGAAGTGGCAGTTTGATTCCTACCCTTGTTAACATTGTTACAATGTATAACTAGCTTCTGAAACTAAATATATTTAGTTAAAAGTTGAGGAATATAAAATATAAGCTACAAGAGTAATGCCACGGCACACAAATAGATAAAAATACCGAAATACAAGGGGAGATACAAAATGCACACATACAAACTTTAAAACACAATTCCTTATTTTATAGTGAAAGAATGAGGAAGAAAGAAAAGGTAGAAGAGGAGAAACATACAAAGAGGGGAAAGCAAATGCAGGCAAAGGGAAAAGGGGGCTTTCTGCTACATTATTTCCCCTCTTGACATCGGCCTTATACAAGGGTGATGTCACTATACTGTCTGAACACCATTGTTCAGCTATATAGACAGGAGGTGTGTCATCTTCAGCTGGTTTGAAGTTAAAACAAAACTTGGGCAGTGAAAAGATATTGAAAGAGAAAAGCCTTGGGGGGTGGAAGAGAGAAAATAACATAACACAGTTGATTTGAACAGTTACAGTGGTATAGTTGTCTCTTTGCTTATTAAAATGTGACTTTGAATGCAGTTTTTTTTACACATACCTTGTTATACTGATATTCTAAATAGCATTTAAATCCTTAAGAGAAGTACAGAGAAAAAACAGCCAAAACCAAAAAACAAGAAAACCCAACAAAGCAAAAACCAAACCAAAAACAAAACATTTTGACATCTTATCAGATAGTTAAGAAAAGGGGGGGGGGCGGGGGGGACACAAAAACAAAAAAAACCAAAATCCCAAAAAACAAAGTTCACATGATCTTTAGTAAATATCCTTTTGCTAACCAAGTGGAATCTAAAACTGTTTGAGACTTGCTGCCCTTGTTTCAAATATCCGAACAACTTTCCAGTCCAACCAGATGGAAGTGTTCTGGTCTGGGATCCACAGACAGGTTCAATTTTTAGACGGGGTATTACTAATTACTCTTATTATATCTTTATGATATCATAAGTACATAAACTGTGACAACTTAAAATAAACCAAACAAACAAACACAAAACATATAACACAAAACATATAACAAGGTAACACAAGACAATTTTTGCCATGGTGTGTTGAGGAAGATTCTGCTGATGGTAATGAGGCCTCATGGTTTGTCGGTCACCTTTGACTACACTGTGGCTTCTGCAAAAGAAAACAAACACACACAAACCAAACCTGCCAAGGAAAACTCCTTGCAGTGGCTGATTATTCATATTTATAAAGTACAATGCTGACCAATGTGCAGTGGCAGTGCACACATAATTTTCCATTCTTGGGGTGCTTTTCTTTTATACTGAAAAAGTGGAGCAGTTACCTACAGGAGGGTGACCATCCTAAGTTAAGGATTTTTCTGGCCTTTTCCTGCCTCAACATTGGGATGGGCACAGATCAGCCTGTCTGATGCACATTTTCCAATGGCTCAGAGCCATTTCTTCCTGCTAAGCCAAGAAGGGTGGCCGGTGGGAAGAAGAGATTGGTTACCCTGTTTCTCGAGGGTCAGGTGGTTGGTGGCTCACTTCTTTTTTTTTCTTCTTTTCTCCAAGCTGGGTCACTGGGATGCTCTCCTCATGACACAAGGAATCCTATTAACAAGGCTAGATTCAGGTTAGATATATTCTGCCCCCTTAAAAAGTTTCAGATGGGACACACGTACCCATTTTCCTGATTCCCCTTTATCAATTTGGACCATGGTTGGGCTCAATAGATTGATAATAGTGAAGGGTCCAATCCATTTGGACTCCAGGACATGTGCCTTTGGGGCGAGTCTAAAGTACATGACTGGCTGTCCAATTTCCCAAAGCCTGGGAAGCTGTTCGAGCTGCTTGCCCATCCGCAGCTGAGCTTGCTGAATAGCTTCATTAAACTGCAACTCCTGATGCCTCAAATGATATGGGAGCTCTTTCACGCATTCAGTAATTTCTGTGGGCTGTGGATTGTCCAGATTGTCTGGGAATGGGATAAGCCCGGTGGGTATTAGAGCCATCCGCCTGCCAAATAGGATCTGGTAGGGCTGAAGGCTGGTTCCCAAGCGGTTCCCACTCCGGAGAGCAGCTAAGATCAAAGGAAGCTTAAGATTCCAGTCTGTACCTGTTTGATTTACCACCTTCCTTAGCAACTCCTTAATTGTCCTATTCATTCGCTTTACCCGCCCAGATGCCACCCAGATGGGTGGTGAGGAATGTGCCACTGCTGCCTGATACCTAAGGCTTGCAGCAGTTGTTTAACAACAGCCCCAGTGAAATGGGGACCTCAGTCTGAGTCAATGATTTTAGGAGCTTCAAACCGGCATATTACCTCTGTCCAGAGTTTCTTTGCTGTGGCTTCAGCAGTGTGGGTGCGCATAGGAAATGCCTCCACCCACCTGCTGAAGGAGTCTATAACCACTAGCAAAGTACATGGTTGACCTTGGCTCCCTTCTCGGCTTGGTCTTTAGCCATTGTCTTTACCGATTTTTGCAAGGCTTCTCAGCTAGCCTTTTCTTGGTCCAATAATTCCAATTGTCGGGCATTGTCTTGATTTCTTTTTCTCAGTTGTTCATTTTCATTTTCAAAGTTCCGAGACAACCCCTTTAGAGTCTGATTACTGGTTTCCAATTGGACACATCTATCTTTTAGAATTTGGATTTGCTCCTCCTTTTCCTCAATTTCAGAGGCTTGCTGAGCTTTTTCCTCAACTGTTTTTACAGCATGCCATAGTAGCCAGACCAAGCCACTGTGTTGCCTTTGAACTGAGGGTTTTCCACAAAGGCAAAATCTTTCAAATTGGGCTTCAATGTTCCCTATGGAAAAGCCTGAGGTGCACACATCCTCCCTACATGGGCTGGGTCCATCCTTCCGAATCTCCCTATGGAGAGGGGAATTTTCCTCCCTCCGTACCCACTTATCTTCTTGGCCTCCTGATCCAACCTTAGGGGTTTTTTTTTTCTAAAGAAAGACATTTTCCTCAACATGTCTCAAGCCTGTCAGTTTCCTTGAGCTCTCACGCTCCCAACCAACTCTGCCCCTGCCCTTGCAGTTCTACAAACAAATCCATTTCTTGGGATATGCCCACACCCTTAGGTGACAACTAAATCCATACCCTCCTTGGGTGTGCCCACCCCCTTGGGTGTGTCTAAATCCTAGTCCACCCCCTGGGGTTACTTCTAAATCCAGACCCTCCTTGAGTCTGCCCACCCCCTTGGGTAAGTCTAAATCCTAGTCCACCCCCTTGGGTGACTATTGTCCACCCACCTCCGTGGACGTGGGTCCTATCTGGGGACACGGTCTTCCCAAATACCAATTCACTAATAATCCTAGAATAGTGCCCGCATTCTCCACCAAATGATGTTGGCTACAAATGTCCAACTCGGGATCCTTAAAATTCTGGTTTATTAGGCGGATTGAAACACTGTAATGAAGTCAAATCATAAACCTTGGGGCTGGTCCACCCCCCCCCCCGCACACACACACACATACACATCCACACACACAATAGCGAGTTACAAGAGTCAGGTATACCTATCCCACAGGCGCTGGAGTCTGCCATGGATGGCCAGTCAAGGCTTCTTCCAGTGTGGTGTTATCCTCCAGACAGGTCAGTTGCTGGTCAAGTTGGAGATCAAGAGGGCACCCCTGAGGGACACTTTTCACTGCTTTTTATCTGTCCTTGGCAGACTTTGGTGACTCCCCAGTTTCCAGGTTTGCCTAATGCAGGGGTCATTGACCCTCGTGGGACTTCCCCCTTGGTGGCTACTGGATGGCATCTGTCAGCCCCAGGGGTCATCTGCATGTATTTGCAGGTTTGGGAGTCCATTGATGAATTTTGAATAGGGCTCTGGGAGCGGTCGATCTGGAGATATTCAGCCCCAAAAGTTGGCCCCCGGTGTTGAATAACTCAGACCAGGGCTCCTAGCCCTTGAACACTGAAATTTAGAGAATTTCTGGTTTGCCACATTGTCTCGTATTGATTTCTTCCGTTGGTTGATCTGTGGTTTCCCTAGTTGTTAAATGCTGCCTGCTACTGTGTTACGCATTCAATCACTGATTTACTCCCTCTTTCAGGGTCCTGCCTGATACAGGGAAGTGGCAGTTTAATTCCTGCCCTTGTTAACATTGTTACAATGTATAACTACCTTCTGAAACTAAACATATTTAGTTAAAAGGTGAGGAGTATAAAATATAAGCTACAAGAGTAATGCCATGGCACACAAATAGATAAAAAGACCAAAATAGAGGGGGAGTTACAAAATGCACACATACAAATTTTAAAACACAATTCCTTATCTTATAGTGAAAGAAAGAGGAAGGATGAAAAGGTAGAAGAGGAGAAACATATCCAAAGAGGGGAAAGCAAATTCAGGCAAGAGGAAAAGGGAACATTCTGCTACACAAATACCACTGGCACAGACATTTTCAAATCAACCCTTTTCACTTTCCTTCCCTGCTTCTTAGTGGAGACATATTTCAGAGGACATGAATTTCATATGTTGCCATTTCTGGTATGCTTTTTTAGTGCAATGCAGCAAGAACCTATTAAAGTAATAGTTATTATTTGGAGATGCTCCCTAATTTAGTTGATTTGGTAACTGGGAGATCGTCTCTTAGTTAAATAGCTAGTCAGTCAGTCAGAGATAGATATAGAGTCTATAGGGGCTGCTTATTGTTCAAGACTAAAACTTGTTGTGTAATTCTCATTCACACCTGCCCATGTGTATTGAATCTGATGAGTACAAGATTTATGCCATACCTCTCTATTCTGGGCCATAGTAGCTGAATGGAGGTGAACATGCCCTCTAGCAGCTTGGTGGTCATGTTTACTATTTGCTTCTAGAATTTCTGGCAGTAGATATAGCAGAGTGAATAATGTTTTTAGATACTAAGATGCCTTCAATCAGCTTAGTGCCATCTGAATGCCTGACAGCAGTAGGCAAAGCTGTAGGGTTTTCTGTCTGTCTTCCTTAGGCTATGTTGCTACAGTGGTGCGGGGAGAGGAGGCTGCTAATATTTTAATGATGGCATCATTACAAACCTGCCTAGGCCATCTGATGGCCGGGGTTTTCCTTTTGCTGGAGCTACACCCTCATCCCTGACAACAAAAGCTCTGCAAGGAGAAAGCAGAAGCTGTATCCATACCAGGGGTTTTGCAGCAAAGCTACATCAGCTATAGGGCCTTATTTTTTCATACCCTTTGCCAAGAGACCTCTGCTGGCTGACATGAACAAAAGGTCAGTGTTGTTCCTTGGCTTCAAGGAGTACACTTATCAAAGGTCCTAGCCAGCAACTCTCTCTGACAGGGCTCTAACCCTGAGTATTAAAACTCTAATGAAAGATTTTCCTGAAATCCTTGTAACAGCAGTTGTTCATCTTATCACTTTAGTTCTCTGAATGTTTGATAGCTTATGGTATTTCATGCATGCATTCTTTATTTTATGTAATGGACAACAGAGAGTGGTGTTCAATGCATTTTCCATCTCCCCTAAGGGCAGGTCACTCTGAATCACTCATACTGTTGAACGGAGATTGCCGGTGTGATGAGCGAGTTGAGGTTTCCTTTGGTGGCACATGGAGCAGAGTCCTGGATGATCAGTGGGACATGAATGATGCCAGCGTGGTGTGCAGGCAGCTCCATTGTGGAGCTGCTTAGAAAGCCTATCACCCTGCAAAGTCTGACGGTGATGTAGCATCACATGTAACTATGCCCACAGTCAAGCAGTGGAGATGTTATAGATTCTACTTCATTTTTCATGTATAAATTCTACTTTATTTTGCATGAAACACAGTAATTAATCCACTCATGGTAGTATTTGTTTTTGTAGGGGGAAAAGGGAAAAGACCACAAAACCCATTTGCTTCATGCCTAGGTTCTACAAACTGCACAGGTATGAATGCTTTTCTATATATCTTCTCAATCCCTAAGGACCTTCCCAGCTCTGCCAGTAATATGTAAAGTTTCTGCCTTTCCCAGACAAGGAGAAGATCTGTGTTGTGGGAGGAGAGGATGGCTGTTCAGGGAGAGTGGAGATTTGGCACCGTGGCTCCTGGGGAACAGTGTGTGATGACTCCTGGGACATGGTGGATGCGAACGTTGTGTGTAAACAACTGGGCTGTGGAGCTGCTGTGTCTGTCTTGAGTGGAGCATTATTCGGGGAAGGGGATGGCCCCATCTGGCTAGACAAGGTGAACTGTCGAGGGACAGAGTCATCTCTGTGGTAGTGTCCTGCAAAGCACTGGGAGGACAGTAACTGCCAACGTAAAGAAGATGCTGCTGTGAATTGCTCTGGTGAATACAAGCCTCCTTGGACAGGTTTGGCAGGATTCAATAAGGAAAGCTTCCTGCAGAGATGGTATGTGAGGCTAGAAAGAGATGTTGTCAGTGGAGCATGATTGGCTGTGCTGTGATTGGTTGTGGCACAGCTGCATGTGCACCTAACTTGGAGTGTGTCTGAGTGAGGGGAAGCCAGCTTTCCTAACTGCGTTATCTAATGATTGGCCTAATAGTATATATGTATTTGCATATAAGATGAATAATGGTGGAAAATTTTGAATCTGTTGTCCTTGTACACATCCCACTGTCTGGCAGCCTTATCACCTGGCCATAATGAATAAAGTTAATCTAGTTATTTGCACTGTGGATCTGTGTTCAAACCATTATGAAGTAAGAGCTGGCAACCCCTCAGTAGCAGCAACAGTGACTGACAGGTTTTTGATAAAGTATGCAACTTTCTGTGGTGCGGTGCTGGATCCTCTGCCTGGCCATGTATCAGCCCCCTGTTCCTTGGCCATAGGAATGGATGGTGAGGGGTGTAACTTTGGAGGGCCCAGATGTGCCCAGGTGTCAGCCTATGGAGCCTCTGCTCTCATCTGAGTCTCCGGTGTTCTAGTTTATTACTATTGTCCCCACTGCTCCTAAAGCACAGGGGGACTTCTTTTTAAGTTGGCCCAGAACTGTCCCTGCCCCATTTGAAGGGAGAACATATATGTGATGTGCCAGTTCCACCTGCAGCCACACAGGGGGACCATCCCTTCAGTAGATAATGCTTTACCTCTTCCTGCTTTCAGAATCCAATCCTTATTTTATTTCTCGTTGCAGATGCTACAGGAATGACAACTTCCCCAAAGGGAACAGGTAAAGAACCCCCTTCCAAGAAGTGCTGCATTTTCCTGAGAGATGAGCTGTAACCTCTGCTCTGGGAGAAGGTGCTTCTTGACAGAGAGTCTGAAATTTATGAGGCAATGGCACCTGGGGTGGGTCCTGCAGGGCAGGCTGACTGATAGGCATTGCTGCTCAGTGGTTTTCTGCTCATGTGCCTGGGCTCCTGACTCTTGCTCTAGCATGTGAGTTGCTCTCCTGTTTCTCAGTATTTGACCTTTTGGCCACATACAATACAATTAGTAACTGTGGATGTTCCCTTGAGATTCATTTGTCTTTCAGAGAAGAGTCTCTACTGCTCCTATGTTTGTTTCCTTTCAGATCCACCTCCAACAGACAGTGGGGGAGACATGGTGCCCATTGTCATCTGCATTATTCTGGGGGTCCTTCTCTGCTTGGTCCTTATCGTTGTGGCTGGGCAGGTGCAAAAAGGCAGAGCACAGCAGAAAGGTGTGTCCCAGTGGGTCTAAATGATACAGAAATACCTCTTTGAAGATGCAGGGAGAGTTTTAGGGTATCAGAAGGAAGAGGGAGATAGCAGAAAAGAACCTAGACTGGGGTGCTCAACCCCTAGGCTGTGGGCCAGATCCTTCCTGCAACACCTTGCAATTCAATACATGGAGTCCCAAAGGATCCTTTGGGAATACTTGCCAACTGTGGCCCTGAGTGCTAGCCTGAACATGCAGGGCAGCACGGGGCCTGATTCCAGTGCATGGGGCCTAGGTGTGGGGAGCATAGAGCTCCAGATCCTGATTTTAGATGGACAGTGTGTCAGAGCCCTGCACCATCTACATCCTGCCAGGTTTGAGCTCCAGTGCTTCTCCCAGTGCCCCTGCCTGGCTATGATGAGGCTTTAGCTGGGTGGAGGGAGTACATTGCTCCAGGGCCAGAAATTGGTATACAGGGCTGGCACAGGTCCTGATCCAGCCTGCAAACTGTTCTCGCACCATTCATCTTGCCAATGGGGATAAAAATGTGAGCACCAATGACCTAGAACAATTGGAAATAATGTGGGAATGTGTGAGAATATAGGTGAGTGAACAACAGCTCTGAGCATTATCCTGGCGCATTATCCTCACTAGTTGCACCTGTAGGATTCAGTCCTGCAGACAAATACATTTGTAGGTTCGAGAACTTTGGAAAGCAGAGAAATAAGTGTTGTTATTCCTGGAATGTAAACTTCATGTTGAGAGAGGAATTATTGAAGCTACTGCATAGGCATTAATGTGCAGTAATGAAATGAAAAGAAACCAGCCATTTTAAGAGGAGAGATTTTGTGATGGTGCAACAGCTAAAGGAAACATCTCCAAAGAAGTTTTGAAAGGGGACACATTTGTTGTCTGGACTGGGATATTTTCTGGGCTAAAAAAAGAACTTCTGACAGTCCCTTAAGGACCTGTGGCAGAAAGGTTTAATACTATTTCCCACCTTGTGTACTACTAACCACATACTCTTTGTTTTCAGCATCCAGAAAATTTATGAAGCCCTTCTCTGAGGCTGTGTATGAAGAGATTGACTACAGCCCAATGAAGGAGAAGGGACAATCATCAGTTAAGTCAGGTTTGTGCATTGCATTCCTAACAGAGTCACTATCTAATTCACTTCTCATCCTGAGATCATGAACTAGTCCTAATTTCCTGTAGTTTTCAACCCCTAGAGGGCTGAATGCTGCAAGCACGAGTTCTGTGATGAGACCAGCCAGTAACTGGACTTCTGCCAATGAGCGCCCCACCCTACTTATGAATCAGACTTTGCTAGTCCCATCTCTAGGGACAATTTCTGCAACATTGCCCATATTGAAATTTGGAGTATAACTAAATATGGGCCAGGAAAGCATCTATTTTTAGGGTCAAATAATTTGAAAATGGCTTTGGAACGTTTGAATAAGAACTATTCTCCAGCTTCTTCCCTTTGCTGCAGTGGTCAGTCATCTGCTGTGTGGGTTCACTTTCCTTTGTTGTTTCTTCCATCCTCCTCCTTTCTCCCACAGAGTGTGGCACTGATTTAGTTGTATGGCAGAGGGCAGTGACAAAAGGGTTTAAACAGACATCACCAAGTGAAGTGGACCAGTAGTGGCAGTATGTCTCGCTACACCTGATCTGCTGCAATGGGTAAAACACATGTTGCACAACATCGTGAATTGATCAGGGCCTGATCTTGTGGGACAACAGGTGATGTGTTCCCCACTTACAAAGATGTGTCCTAGAGATTCCCCATGGCACATCCATGTAAAGGGGGAAGCCGAGGTTCCCTATTTACAAATAAATGCATCAGAGACTGCCCAGCATGAGTTCCTGTAAGAGGGTAAAGCTGGGCATATACTTCTGGGGCTTAAGGGACCTGATACTGAAAAGTAATTCGCAGGCCTTGCAGAATCGGTCCTCTAAAGTCTCAGGAGTGCTAGCCTGGGGCAGCTGAAGAGCATGGGTAGTTCTGGGTTGTCTGTGCTCTTGTGCATAAAATGATCAGATGTCTGCTGCAATAAAAAGGCAAAAATTATTAACATCTTCATTGGAGCCACAAAGTTTGGGCATTGGTGGTGTGACAAAGAGTATGAATTCCTGTTTGCCTGGCTTTTGTGTCTCCATTAGAATTTTCTACCGTAAGAAACAGAAAACTCATGCCGTGCTCTATGTCAGAAGAGAGGCATGTTGTCCAAGCAGTAAGTATTTGGCAGTTTGGATGCTTTGCAGTTTCCACAAATCTGGATTGTTCTGGGGTAATTTGATTTTCTGTTGGGAACCCTGCAATGAAACTACAGCTCTCTGGCTCTTTTTAGGTTGTTTTGGAGAAAGAGCTCCTAGGGATTTCAGACTCCTGGCTTGCAGAGCCCTGGGACTCTTGAGGTGGCTGACTGCCCAGGCTGCCAAACTCCTGCAGGGGTCAGATCTGCAGAGAGTTGGGACACCTGGGAAATCACATGTCTTGGATGTCAGGGATCCTAGGAAAACAGGAAGCTAGTTCCCTGGCTCCCCAGGCTGCCTACCTTGCAGACAGGCAGAAAATCTATCTTTATGTTTGACAAACTCCCCTACCTTTCCATATTTTATTTTTGCATTACATTGTATTTGTTATTTTATTGCCTAGAGTCAACTGACTTATAATATGTGCTACTGCCATTAGTACCAGATGAAAGGGTTTATTTCCTCATTCAAACTTTTTCCTGTTTACTGTTGTAATTAAACCTACTGTTGAAAAGAAAACAGAATTTTACACTTATTTGTCCTGGGATGTCAACTTCAGGTTAGGAGCAGTACTACTGCAGCTGCTAACTATGAACTAGTTAAAATGTAACAGCTATTTTCTTAGTCAAACTTTCCAAGAGGTTGTTACATACAGCTGCTACTCTGATTAGTACAGAATGAAAAAGCAAGTAGTTTTCATGATTTAAAAAATAAAGAATAAAATTAAAGCACTGAAACAATTAACGTAAAAAGCCTGAAATAGATTACAGTAATTTATCCAGTGCTAGAATTGGAAGATTCTGGGTGTGTCTACACATTGCCATTCTTTTTGGAAGGTCTAAAGCATGGCGCAGTAATTGTCCATACTGCGCCATGTGAGTGGCGTGCACTTTGATTTTCTCACTATGTTGTTGTAGCGGTGTGCTGTAAGTGGAGAGCATGCTGCTATGGTGACATAGCTAATGATCACGTGTAGACCCACGTGATCGCTACATCATTGTACCAGGCCAAACGGTAACTGCGTTGCCATAGGTTGACGTGTAGATGCTCCCTCTGCCTATCAATCCTAGTCCTCCCTTGCCTCCCAGCTCACTGAGATGGGTTTCTGTTTTCAGCTCTTTGCAGCATCTAGCAGACAGGTGATCTCTTCAAATGTGTTTCATAACTATACGAGATTGTACTGATACTGAGATTGATAGGAAGGGATTTTCACTTCTTACCTGCCTGAAAATGTGTGCACCTAAATCTTTTGTCCCAGGTGCATACTTATATCTGTCTTCAGTGTAAGGTCTTCATTCTTATTAATTACCATATCTATTTCAGATGTTCCTGTCATGTGTGGAGATTCCACAGGAAATGACTATGATGATGCCAGAGAAGTTCATGACCCTGAAGAAGTTCATGGATCTAGACAGAATAAAGAGGAAGCCTCTGGGATCTCTGATAAAAGTGAGAGAAACCAGGATTTGCAGAAAAGTGGGAAGCAAATACAGTTTACCATGTTTCACAATTTTATTGCTAATTTCATGATACCTGTTATAATTTTATGAGCCCTAGCTTGTGTGAGCTTGTAAGTATCTTCCATCCTGTTGTGATCTCTTTCAGCTTACCACCTCACAGGATAAATCTGTAATATGGATATGGAAGGAAACAGAAACTAAAATAAAAAAAAATAATAAAATAAATATACTGAAAACATTTAACTTAAAAAAAGCCTCAAAAATATTACATTAATTAATGGATGGAAAGACCAATTAAAGATATGGAAGGCTGCAGAAACTGGGACAGGATACAAAAAGTTTTAAAAATCAAAATACAGTTCAATAATATTGATATCTTTCTATGAAAAGATAATGCGTTTCTGTAATAAGGCTAATGTTATGAACTTAGTTTATCTAGGTTTAAGCAGAGAATTTTCTATCAGGCTTCCCAGGCTGAATTAATGTATTTGATGGAGAGAGCATATCAGGGATCTTTATGGGCATCTCAGCCTTTTGTCCCTGACCTTTACGTAATTTCTCTTTTCAGTGTCAGGCCTGTCCTCATCACTACTAATTCTCATCTGTATTTCAGAAGCCTCTATACTGCCCAGAGACACCACCAGTGATGGTTATGATGATGCTGGAGAAATTTCTGATCCAGAACACAGTTCTTCTTTTCACCAGAATGATGAGGAAGTCAGTGAAGCCCCAGAGGGAAGTGATGGGACAAGGGATTCACAGACAGGTGAGTGAAGTTGCCATATCTTGCTGTTTAATCTCTGGTCCTACAGTGTTTAGTATTTTTCAAAAAGCCCCTGTCATGTCTGGAATTTCCATAAGACATGGCTATGGTGATGTCAAAGAAGTTTATCACCCTGAAGAAGTTCTTGCGCCTAGGCAGGATAAAGAGAAAGCCATTGGAATCCCCTAGGAAAGTGGAGTCACATCATTACATAAAAGGCTGGTGCAGCAGGAAATCCACCCGTCTCCTGAGAGGGGGCAGCAGCAGTACAGGTGGTCACTAGCAGCAGCAGTGGTAGCAGCCGTCCAGGTCAGCCACTCAAGGCATGGTTCAGGTAAAGGTGAAAGTGAAGGTGAAGGCAGGGGGTGGCCTGCAGAGGCAGCTGGGGCAGGGAAGTATCCCTTAGGTGCTGGCAGTGATGGTGGGGGAGGAGCCCACGGGCAGCACAGGAGGGTGGCAACAGCAGCAGAAGCAGCCCAAGGCAGGAAGGGGCACAGCTAACTTCCCCCCAAAAGCTCCTGAGAGCAAGCAACAGCAGAAGCAGCTAACAGCAGCAGCAGCAGGAGACTCAGGCAGGAAGGGGCCCGGCCATCTTCTCCCAAGAAGCGCCTGTCTATTTGTATCTTCCAGTGGACATGGGCCTTAAGGCCCACCCAGTTACCTAATAGCCCCCATGATGCGGGGCCAAAGGTTGAAAGATGCAACTAATATTTTTTTTTGCTGGTGGTGGTGGTGGGGGGGAACTAAGGGAAAGAAAAAAAACAGGTTAGGAGTGACATGGGGATCAAAATGTGAAAATAAGCACTTTGGAGGGGGACACTGAGCAGAGCCCCCTTGGCCACACCCACTGGTCCTCAAAGACATCTAAGGAGCTGGTGGATGCCGCCCATTTGTGCTCTGCCCAGAAACATGAACAGAGGAGGGAAAGGAATGCGGTCTCACAGTCCCTGGGCACCTTCCTGGCCAGAGCCTCCTTCTTGGTCAAGTAGAGGGCCCACTTGGCCAGGGCCAGGAGAAGGTTGACTAGGAGGTCCTGGGACTTGATGGGGCCACAGATGGGGTGACCAAAAATAAAATGGTGTGGGTGAAATGCCCCCAGAATCTCAGGAAAAGGTTCTGGAGGTGGAGGTGGAGGGGCAGCAGCCTGGCACACTCGAACATCATGTGTGCCAGGGTCTCCCTCTGCCCACAGAAGGGGCAAGAGACCAGGGTGCCTGTGAAGCTCATCACATATATGGTGTCTGGGCAGGACGCAAGGGTGGCATGATGGATCGTGTGCTGCATGACAGTGTAGAAGTGGTGGTGGTGATGGATGGTTGAAAAGTGGACCGGTTTGGTTTCCTCCACCCATCTTAGGTGGTGGAGCAGGGAGTGCCACAAGCCTGGGTGAGGCACGGGCCCCATGACAAACTCTGGTGGGCTGGAGAACATGGGGGGCGGTAGGTTGTGGGAAGTGGACCGCCACCAGGCAGGACCTGGTCAACAAGGGCAAGGGCATCAGGAGGTAGGGCAGATTTCACTTCCTGGACCAGGTGGCAGGTTGCACGTGTTGTGTGTAGACCCATGTGACAGACCAGTGCAGTGGGGTCCATCCACTCCTGCCAATTCTAGTCCAGAAGGTCTCTGGTACAGGTGACACCAGCTAGAATGAACCTCTGTCATAACTGGGGCGCCTCTGCTTTTGGCACCTCCAGCTGGGGGTTCCAGAGGAGGGGCTTGATGAATAGGATGGCAAACCTTGCAGATCCTGCAGGAAAAGCCCCACAGGCTGAGGAGCTTCCAGTCATATCGGAGCCCCCGGAAGTGGTGGAGGAAGGCGCAGCCTAGGTGGCCCCATGCCGCCTGTCTACTGTCACTGTACAGGCAGTCCTTGGATTTAGGACAAAATTGGTTCCTGAAAACTGCATCTTAAGTCGAAAAGTTGGAACTCAGAACCAATTTTCTCATAAAAAACAATGTTATAAATTGGGAATTTGTTCCTGAACTAAGGTCTGATACCCCATTTTCACCAAAAATACCCCACAATTTTGTACTCAATCAATTATAGATGAGTAATATAGCTACATTAATGTATTTAAACTGTAAATAGTAATCATATTGATTTGGAATGACTTCTTTGAGGTGACTTTGCTGGACTTTTTCAAAGGCTGTTGGTTAGTCTTTTTGAAGGGTTCTTGGCTGGAGTCTTTTCAGGAGTCTAGGCTGCAAGTTTTTCTGGAGTCTTGTCTGCTTTCTTAAAGAAAGTGTCCAAGCAAATTGGGACAGATGTTCTCCAGGGAGATGAGTGACACAGCAAACTTGTTCGCTGGCATGCCATGCATTGTATCAAGTGTTGTAAGTCAAAACTGACATCATAAAGTTGAAACAGGCTCTCAATTTATAAACGTAAGTGCAAAATGTTTTAACTTGAAATGTAGGTCGAGGATTTCCTGTATAGCAGTTGCTGCTGGGCCTGAAGGCGGAACATCAGGACCTGGCTGTGCAGGCAAACAAGTCCCTGGCCACCATCCCAGAAAGGGAGGATCAGGACCCCCGCGGTGAACCAGTGCTGTCCTGGCCAGAAAAAAAACTCGAGTGCCTATCTCTGGAGCCCTGCTGTGATCTCAAGGGACACAGGCAGGGTGTGTAAGTGGTGCCAGAGCATGGACAGGACCAACTGGTTCAGCACCAGCACTCTCCCATGCAGGGAGAGACACCTCAGGATCCCTGACCATGCCTGGAGCCACTCCACCACCCTTTCCTCCACTTGGTTCCAGTTCTCCAGTAGGAAAGAGTCTGTGGGGGACAGTTAGACCCCCAAGTAGAGCAGTGAGGTCACGCTCCAGTGGATCCTGTGGAGTGTGGGTAGGAGTGAGCCCACCTGCCACCTATCACCCTCTGTCATCCAAATCTCTAGACCCAGTTGACCCAGGCAGAGGAAGCTGCCTAGTAAAATGCCTTGCAGGTGTTCACATGCACCAGGTTACCTGAGTCCTGGACTGTGTGGAGTATGTTATCAGCATACACTGACAGAACCTGCTTCACCGCCAGCTCCTGGGGCATCAACCTTGCCACCTGCCTCTGCAGGAAGATGAGGAAGGGCTTCAGGGCCAAGGTGTACAGCTGGCCCAACATTGGGCAGCCTTGATGCACCACTCTTCTTTATGGGATGGGCTCAATCAGGGTCCAGGTGAGCTTGACCAAACACTATGCAGAGGCATACAGCACCTGGTGAGCCCATGTGAAGTGGGGCCCAAAGCCAAAGGACTGCAATGTGCCTCTGAGATACGTGTGATCCACTCTATCAAATGCCTTCTCCTGGTCCATGGATAGGAGGGCGAAAGACAGGTCCTCCTAGCGTGCTACCTGTAGGAGATCCTGAACCAGGTACAGGTTGTTGAAGATGGAACATCCAGGCACCATGTACATCTGGTTAGGATAGATCATGTCTGTCAGCGTGGACTGCAGGCACAGTGAGATGGCCTTAGCTACCACCTTGTAGTCCATGCAAAGGAGGGACACAGGGCACCAGTTCCTCAGGTTGTGGGGATCTCCCTTCTTTTGCAAGAGGGTCAGCACGGCCCTCTGCTGTTATAGGAGCTCCCTACTTCCCTTGGATTTGGCCCAGACCACAGGAAAGTCCAGTCCAAGGACATCCCTGACGGCCCAGTAGAACTCTGCGGTCAGCCCGTTGATGCCTGGCACCTTGTTTCCAGCCATCAGGCAGAAGGCAGCCATAAACTTGGCCAGGGTGAGAGGAGCCTCCAACCAGTCTCATTCACCTGTGCTGACCTGCAGGAGTCCCTCCCACAGGGTCTGACAGGCTTTGGCGATGGTCAGATGGAAGGAGAAGAGTTCTTCATAGAAGGCTTGCACGCACCACTGAATCTCACCTGTATCTGTGAGAGGGTGCCATCAGCCACCAGAAGGCAGGTGATGTACTTCTTGGCTCTCTGCCTCCTCTCCAGGGCATAGAAGAAGCAGGAGTCCATCTGCCGAAAAAGCTGGACATGCAGTCAGAAAAATGCACGATGGGCACGGTGGTTGTCCAGTGTACGAAGCTTTTCCTGCCTCTCCAGACACTCTCCGCAAAGGGACAGGTTGGTTGAGTTGGTGGCCAGGCACCTCCCCAGCTCTAGAACTTCCCAGTTGAGCTGCTTCTGGACCTCTTCCCTCTGCCGGGTCTGCCCCTGAGTGTAGCTGCAGCAAGAAACCCGGGTGCACACCTTCCCCATGTTTTACCTTCTCTGAGCTGAGGGGAAAGCTGCTGGTTGCTCGTGGGTTCTGTGGCTGTCACCTGGGGCTCAGCACCGCTGAGCCTGAATGGCCCAGAGCTGTGAGACAGTGCACGGTGCCCTGCTGAGCCAGGTCAAATCTGTGGGATGCAGCAGCATGGTTGCCAAGTGGCTGAGGAGGGACATGGAGTGTCTGTTCTTCAGGTCGTGGGGATCATGCAGGAGAGTCAGCATGGCTCTCTGGAATTACAGGAGCTCTCCACTTCCCTCAGATTTGGCCCAGACCACAGCAAAGTCCAGGGCAAGGAGATCCTAGAAGGCCCAGTAGAACTCTGTGGTCAGCCAAATGATGCCTGGCTCCTTGTTTCGAGCCATCAGGCGGAGGGCAGCCAAAAACTTGGCCAGGGTGAGAGAAGCCTCCAGCCAGTCTTATTCACCTGTGCTAACCTGCAGGAGTCCCTCCCACCGGGTCTGACAGACGTTGGCATTGGTCAGATCCTGGGAGAAGAGTTCTTCATTGAAGGCTTGCACACACCAATGCATCTCACCTGGAAATGTGAGGGGGGTGCCATCAACCACCAGAAGGCAGGTGATGTACTTCTTGGCTCCCTGCCTCCTCTCCAGGTCATAGAAGAGCTGGACACGTGAGCAGACAAACACACGATTGGAATGGTGGTTGTCCAGAGTACAAAGCTCATCCCACCTCTCCCGATGCTCTCCACAAAGGGACGAGTTGGTTGGGTTAGTGGCCTGGCACCTCTCCAGCTCCAGCACTTCACACTTGAGCTGCTCCTGGACCGCCTCCCTCTGCTGGGTCTTCCCTCAAGTGTAGCTGAGGCAAAAAAGCCAGATGCACACCTTCCCCTTGTTGTACCTTCTCTCAGCTGGGAGGAAAGCTGCCTGTTGCTCCCAAAAGGCCAGCCAGAACTTCCAGAAGGCCTCCTGTAGCATGGCCTGGTCCCAGACAAGGTGATGATCACTGAAAGGTGTCAGCCAGATGCCAGAGGAGTGGGGCTGGGCAAAGTGCGGCAAAGAGATATAAATCCAGTCTAACCAGGAGTGGCATGCCTGCTACTCCCCCACCCTCACATAATTGAAGGCAGGTTGGGGTCAGTAGGGTGACAAGCATGCCAGACATCCACCAGGGAGTAGTCTGTTAGGATCTCTGCAAGGATGCCCACGGCGGCCTGGTTCTGCTCCCTGCCTGACCGGTCTCACGTGTTTAGAGTAACGTTAAAGTCCTCACCAAGGACCAGGCACTCATAAGGGTTGAGGGTGCCGATGTAAGTGGCCACCTGGCAGAAAATATCTGCCAGCTCTGGGTCTTTTGCAGGGGTGTACACATTCAGAAGGTTCAAGAGGAGCCCCTGCACTTGGACCCGGAAGTGCAGCTGGCATCTCGGCACCACCTCAATGTCCTGGAGAACCTCCTGCTGCAGGCCTGTGGAGAACAGAGTGCCCACCCTGCAAGAGGTGGCCGAGAGGTGACTAAAAAAGCCCCTGCCTCTCCACTCCCATTGCCAGTTATGGGCCAGAGTCATCAGGGTCTCCTGCAAGAATACCACAGGGTACTCCGCCTCCTGAAGGAAGGAGAGCACCCAGCATCTCTGGAGATCCTTCCTGCAGCCATGGACATTGAGGGTCATGATCTTAAATGAGCTCACGGCTCAGGTAGGGGGTAGAGTGGATGGTTTAGCATGGGCTTCATGCATCTCAGTGTCTGGTGTGGGGTTTGCCAGCTCACACGGCGCCCTCCCATAAGTATAGAGGACATCTAGGAAATTGCGGGCTCGCCTATAGATCTTGGTGTTGCAGCTTTTGAGCACCTTGCCTTCCCTTGCTACCGCTCTTGCAGTGGCAAGGATGCAGTGAAAATCTCCCCAGAAGTCCAAGGTGAGCTGTACCTTGCTGTTGGACCACTGGGTGTACTCGCAGTCAAGAAATGCAAGTAGCTCACCCCTGCCAGTTCTCAGGCATCCTCCTCCTGGTCCTGGGGCTCAGACCCCAGACTCTGGTTGGGAGTAGGAGAGCTATGCAGCTCCCTGGTCCACCACGTGAGCCAGATAGAGGACACCAGACCGGGCCACTTTTCCACCGGTCATATTGCCTCTACCTCTAGATGCTTGTGTGTTGCGCCATCCATCATGCTGCCCTCACGTTCCACCCAGACATCGAGTGGTGGGACCTGCTCAGTGAGGGCATGGCTGGGGCAACCCAGTGGCTGAGTCTGTACTCCACTCTCATCCCACAAGCCACTGGGGACCTCAGCTGGTGACTCCTCCATGGAGCCATTGCCACAGGTGTGTATGTGGCAAGCTTCACAGACACCCTGGTCTCTTGTCCTTTTTGCGGGCAGAGAAAGACACTGATACACACAGCCCTTGAGTGTGTCAGGCTGCAGCCCCTCCACCTCCACTTCCAAAGCCTTCTCCTAAGGTTCTGGCTCAATTTCAACCCCCACCTTTTTATTTTTGGTCACCCCATCCATGGCCCCACCAAATTCCAGGACCTTCTCATTAATCTCTTCCTGGCCCTGGCCAAGTGGGCTCTGTACTTGAACAGGAAGGAGGCTCTGGCCAAGAAGGTACCCGGAGATTGTGGGGCTGCTTTTCTCTCACTTGTCTGGGCATATTTCCCAGCATAGCACAAGTGGGCGGCATCCACTGTCTCCTTAGATGCCTTTGAGGACCAGTGGGTGCAGCACAGGGGACTCTGCTTGATGTCCCCCTTCGGAGAACTTCTTTTTACATTTTAAACCTTTGACCCCCCACATGGACTGGATGCAGCCTGGCTCTGCAGGGTGCCACAAACTGCCTGGCAGCTCATGGGTGCTGCGGCTGTCACCTGGGGCTCAGATCCACTCAGCCCGAGCAGCCCAGACTGTGAAACAGTGCACAGTGCCCTGCCGAGTTGGGTCACACCTGCAGGATACAGCAGCATGGTTGACAGGTGGCTGGGGCTGAGGCCTGCTGTCCCCATGCAGGGGGACTGTGCAATGAGGCCCTGAGTGGCCCCAGCCACTACTGCTACTGCTGGTGAGTACCGAGGGCTCGGTCTGGGTGAGAGAGTGAGCAGGGATTGGGGGGAACGAATGGGAGGTGGGGGGAATGAACAGGGGTGGGAGAAACCAGCGGGGAGTTGGGAGAACCAACAGGGAGTTGGGGGAATAAATGGAGGGCAGGGGGAAGGAAGGGGGAGTTGGGGAAATGCTCTGGCTGGCTAACCTCTGGTTGCCTCAGGCCATGGTCCGGGACTGTGCCCTGACCCGCTTTTTTCCCACCATGTTTTTTCAAAGTTAGCCCTTCTGGAGTCCAAAACTATTAGTGTGGATGTATTATTGTCCATCCTAATATTAAAAATAAACTGAATAAATTAGTTCAGTTTTTTTGTGTGAGATTGGTACAGATTGTGGGAGGTATTTGGCACACTCTTGGTATTTGGATCAGTTTAATCTTTCTCTTTTAGTTACTTCCATCTTCTAACTGTATCTTCAGTCTTGCTTGATTCTTCCTTCTCCTATTCCTGTACCAGTGGCAGAGTCCTGCCATTCTTTAATTTGTCAAGCTTCCCTCTTCATTTATTAAGACACTAAACTGATTCCTTAGTTCCTTTCCACCTCCATTTTCTGGCTACTTTTTTGGTTCTTCTTACAGCTTCATGCTACCATGGGTTGCTCTCCTCTTCTGAAGTTATGTCAATTAGAAAGTCATTTTTGATAGGTTTCTAGATCTACTGCTTTATATATGCTGCTTCAGCTTTTATGCTTAAAGGTCTTTATCTGCTTATTAACCCTTGACGTGTGACTGCTCACAGCATGTTCTAATGTTGACACTGCTTACCATTCCACAGATTTTGTATGGTCAAAGTGTAATGTGTGTGAGGCCGGGGTAGGGGAGATCAACTAATTCTTCCCCTCAGGGACTCTTCTGCCACACCTTTGTTGTTGGAAGAAAAAAAATGAGATGTTAATCCCTGAGATATGACACAATCAATCACCCTGCTATTAAAGAAAACAAAAATTGGTTGTATTAATTTTTCTCATCCTAATCACAGTTCATGGACATTTTTTCCCCCAATCTGCAGCTTCAATTCCCTCTCTCTCACTTGGTTGCAAAAAAAAGGGAGGTTATGTTGTAACCTCTCCCTTTTCTGTTCCTCTCTTTGCAGGTCCCCACTTCCTACCTCAGCCCTACAAGGAGTTTCCCTCGCTGGAACAACCAGGTAAGTGCTCATGGTTTTAGAATCCTTTCTCTCACCGATCTCTCACCGCAGTTTTCTTTACCCGGTGAGTTAAACTCCGTAGTGTTGGCTCTCAATTCAGATCCGTCTCTGATCATGCTGGCCACGCTCTCTTGCATTCTTTGTGTTCCCCCAGGGGCAATCTGCTGCTCGCAGTGTCCCCTCTTTTGTAGACCCTGAACCCTCATCTGCCATTTCTTTCAACCGGTGTGTGAAGAGGCACAGCTGTGCCTTGTGTCCCAGTCACTGCCCTTTCTATGAACCGGCTCCCCAACTTCTTGGGAGAGGAACCAAGGAACAGAGTGGACTATCACCCCTTTTCAGTGTAATCTCACCCTTAAATAAAAACATATACTAGCACACAGCACTGCAGCAGAAAGTGCTTGAGCCACAATGCCCAGGTTAAATCAGAGACATGGGCAGATCCAGAGGGGACGCAATGGTTTGGACACTCCCCCCTTCCATGACTCCCACTAGTATTCCGGGTTGATCCAGGTGCAGGAGGAGCCCCAAGGCTGCTCCGGCTCTGCTCTAGCAGTGAGCTGTGTCTGTTGCTCAGAGGACCGCAGTCCCCTGTCCCATGCTCAGGGGATGGCAGTGGCAATGGGCAGGCTCCACCCTCCAGCGCCTTCTCCTTGGCACCCTGCCTCTCCACTTGTCCCATGCTGGCTGGTCAGGGGAATGGAGAGATGCAACCTCAGTATAAGATTAACACATTTAACTCAGAAGTTTTACAAACAGTATCATAATCTGCAACAACGCTATGCTAGACTTGTTTCCAGGCCTCTGGAGCCTTGGCTGTCATGCATGACTTTGCACGCACTGTTGCCAATGGCTCTGGGACTCTACAGCCAGGTCCTTCAGCACCCAGAGGTGAATTTCATCAGGGCTGTTGATTAAGATTTATTCACATTTATCAAAAGCTCTCTGATATGCTCTAAACACTAGGCTGTGGGCTTGGCCATATGAAACAGCTTATCTATCTCAGAGTTAATGTTTAAGCTATACCCTTTTCTATGGGGTATACTCATTCTACTTTTTTAAGTGGTCTTATATCCACAAAAATATTTGGCTTCTTAATCTTTGATGTGCCATGTAGACAGCCAGGTCAGAATAGCATCCCAAATTTATCCAGAGGTTCCTTAGGCTCAGTTTCTGGGGGGGAAAAAAATCATTCCTTAAGACTGACTTTTTTTTTCAGTTTCATTTAGGAATTCAAACCTTGGCCTTTTTTGTGCCCCAAAATGTGACAATCAAACAACTCTAACCACAGCTTATGGCCCCTGCCCCTCTGGGGAAGAAATAATGAACACAGTGAGAGAGAAGCTCTACAGATGGATATGAACTTAATGCTAAGGATCCAGGGATCTCTGCACTTCTGGACATGTCTGGGTCTCTCTATGGGGAGAGGGGCTGTTTTGTAATAGAGAAAGTGGTTTGATATAAGCTTGAGCTACATGGCCAAGGAAATGTGTAACATGCAAGAAAGCCATTTCCTGTAAAGTTGGTCTATAGCATTTCTGAGAACATAGAGAAACATTTTAGAATTCAGTGGCTCCTACAGTGATAATTGTTTAATGAGAAAGCAAGGAGAAGGTGACCTGCAAACAGTGTCCTGGGGGATATATTGTTTGGAGGACTGTGAGAGAAAAAGATTGGGGGGATAGGAAAACATAGTCCCAGAAGGTGTTCATCAACCTACTTAATACTGTTGTGCTTTCTAAGTAATAGACCAGTCAGGAGTGTGAGACATGGAAAAATGAGGTGGCTTTTCTTACCAGCCCTGTCACCTGTCCTCATCGCAAAGATGTCATTGCACCATCTCAATCCAGTATTATTAAATATCTAGGAGAGAGAAGAAGCCCGTAGGAATAACACTGCATCCTGATGCTATTAAGGATATGCTATAGAACAGAACTGCAGATCTGTGTGATATATGCATCTGCCTACATGGCCCCTAACTTGTGTAGATAAGAGTGCTCCTGTAAGAGAAGAAAACAAAGAAATGAAAAGGAAAACACATAGGAAACAGAAAATGTTGTTGTCACAGAATTAAATGTGTCTGGTGGTATTTGATGTCCATACTGAATGCTGTGTTCAGAAAAAAAAGCAAACCAAACTTGTGAAAATTAGGATCTAAAATGTCTAGATATACGCCAATACAGCATTAAGTTTCCCTTTTTTGACTGGTAGCCAAATAAATCCAAAGTATGTATATTTTCCCCCTGCCTTTGACCTGCACTGGATAGGACCTGCTTCCAACCATACTAAGATCCAACACTTAACCTGCTCCACAGAAGGAACACCACAGCTACTAAATTTTATAATGCCATTTACTCCCTTTTATAAACCTGAAGCATGTATAAGACTGTGCTTTCCCTTATGCAGCATTAAACTCTCAGCCTTCACTTCTCTTCCAGCTAAGTGCAGATACCCCACACAGATTTAGAGAATTGCTCCTGCATTTTAATACATTAATTCAGAGTTGGTGGAAACCACACTTGATCATCCATTAGGTATGTTCTGACACCTACCTGTATTTCCTGATTTTCAGAAGTTGGAGTTTTCTAAACTCAGACTTTAACTCAGTATTATGAAGGTTTTCTTTTTTGACATAGATAAAACTTATTTGGGTGTATGGTTTCCACCTTTCTTTGCTTAAATATTTTATGTATTCTAGAGATGTTTAGAAAAAGCATGACTGTAAATGCAATGTTCCTGCCCCAAACCAGAAAGAGAGGCTGCATGATGATCCGGGACTGTAGCGAATGTGACATCAGAAGCGGAGCTGTCTCTCATATATGGTCACAGGCAGTGTTTTACTATTTTATTGGAGGTTTTAGCCATGAAACATTGGAGATAAACCCCCTGATAATGTCTAAAAAGGTGAAGGTTGTTTCTATTGGCTCCTCCCTGCAGAGATGCCAGCATGTGAATCTATATATTTCTTCCCCCTGCTTTGTATTCTTTGTCAGACACAGAGAAGCCCTGGCAGAGTGAGGTGCATGCAGGGCAGTGCCCGCAGGGATGAGTGGCATCATGCCAGTAAAGGGGCACCTCTCCACTCAGCTGCTTTGCGTTCTTGTCCTACTTGTTCTTCAGCTAACCAACAGTGAGTATTGTATACATTTCTCTCTCATGTATTTTGAATTCTTTTTGCTAGGAATCAAGGCACTGAGAAAAGAGAGACATAAAAATACAAGAAGTTATTCTCTCGCTTGTCTGTCTCCCCAGTTATGGAGTCTGCATGATGAGCTGTTCAAACAGAGAGGGTTGTTTGGTTTATATATTTATAGTAATTGCTTGCATGGAAAAAAAAAAGATGAAATATCACTGATTTTAAAGGAGAAAACAAAAGTTAGAATGAAGTTTAAGATCCATCCAAAATAGGTTTAAAATCGAAGCCACAACCCAAGAATAGGAGGCTTGTTTTCTTAGGGGAATAATATTAAATTAGAATGTGCAACTCATAATGCGGTGGGTGTCATTTTAACTTTCATATCGAGTAACCGAATGTGAGAAGTGTCCGGTAATCCAATGGGTCAAGGCTGTTCTGTTCACCTGCAGCAATAAGAAGGATTTTTTTTTCCTCCCAACTGAGTATGGTATTTACCTCCTTTTCTTTGGTTCTTTGTTTCTTTCTTTTTTTCCTTCCTCTGAACTATCAGACTTTGCCTGCAGGCAGAGATGAGAGACTGAGCAGGGCAACTAATGCTCCCAAATTTTTCCTGAAACTTTCATGTCAAATCAATCGTTTGATTTGGGATGAAGAAGAAATTTTCTCCCAGGTTAGATTAAAAACATTTTTTTTTATCTTCCCCTTGTCCTCCTGTTTTGCACTGGGCATGGCCCTCTTTTTAGGGTCAACTACCATATTTTACTTAATAGATATGACCCTGGTAGTATTCAGATCTTTCATTCTCTCTCCTGTTGGTGGCATGCAGTAGTTTCCTTTTTGTTTTGTGGTCCTGTGCTGATGCTATGAGAGAATGGGCTGAGTAGTTCTTTGGTGGACAGTTGTGCCTGTCAGTCCAAAGGGCCTGGTCCCAGTGGCCCAAACAGTCCCTCTCAGCCCTGTGTTCTTATGTTCCTGGTGACTGGTGAACATTATGTCCCACATGCCATCCTGAATTTCTCCTCCATATCCACTGAGCTGAACATGTTTCGTGGTGGGTCTCCCTCCAGAGATCCACTGGGGACTTAGAATATTTACCGAGGATCCAGTATCCACTAGCAATTGGGCTAACATCCCTGGGTTCCCCACTGTAGCCCTCACAGTGGGTCTCCCCCATACATCACACTGAAGTCTTGCGACCAGCTGGGGAGGCCCGAGGAGAACCGGGCACCCCTATTGATCAGCAGACTCCCTCTGGAGCCTCCACTCAGGAGAAGAGACAGGGGTCTGGCGCTGACAGGGAGCAGGCACATGGGATGCACTCTGGACTGGGGCAGTGGGCTGAGGAGGTGCTCCCTGCATTAACTCTGCTCTCCGCATGGTTTGAGACAAAGCATTAATCAGGACACTAATGGGTTGGTGATCATATTTTCCCATATCTTCCCCTAAATTCACTAGCTCTTTCCAAATCATTCTCCTAAGGGTCTCTTTGGGCTGTCGTTGCCCAGGGTTGTGAGGCAAAGGGGGATTAGAATTGGGAGGGTGACTGGCAGAGTGAGGACCATTATTTGCAAAGGTGATAGCCTGCACAGGCTCTGATGTAATCTTTTTGCCTGCTTGTCTCTTTAAAACACCAGTCTCTCGCAGCAAATCTCCTGCCTGTTTGATTTTTGCCACTAGTTCATTCCAGCTTATGTGTTCTAAATCCACAAACCCTATGGTCTTTTTTGTCTGGGAATTTAACCCTGCATAGGTGCTCTGCATCAATTCAAGTTCCTGATAATGGGAAGTGATAACTCCATTCTCTTCTGTCTGGGGCAGTGAATCAGAGAGAGCTGCCAGCATTTTCTTTCGGATCAGGTAAGATTCTGGGGCTTCTCCTGGTTTCTGCTCTTCCAGTACATACAATTTCTTAAGGGAAGAAGCAGGCAGTAATATTCTAAGAGCGCTTATCATCCATTCCCGGGGTCCAGGAGCAGTTCGTTCCCAAGAACTGATGCCCATGTCTAAAGCATCTGCATCACAAGGAGAGGCACATAACTGAGCTACTTGAGTTAAGTCTGTGCCATCAGCAGAGGGGTACATTTGCCAAACACGAGCCAGCCATGCAATAGCAGTGTCTCGGTTCAGTGGCCCCAGTCTCTCAGCAATAGCCTTGGCTTGACTGGGAGACCATCTGACTATGTCAGTGACTATCTCTGTTGTGGGAAGGTCAGCTCCTGCAACTAGGCGTTTAACCTCCTTTGTGGAAACAGGGGCAACATTATGCACATAGGGCCAATTGGGGTTCAATGGGCTTTTGGGGACTGCATCAGGGAGTACCTCTATTTTCCCAGGGGACTCAAAATCACAATCCTCTCTCAACCTTACAGCTGCTACCACTCCCTTATGGACACTAAGTTGGGCATGCAATTTACTGATCTCTGCCTCACACTTCTGATGGCTTGCTGCTGTCTTTGCTGCCTTATTTTCCTCTACCAGGAACCGAGATGCTGCTCTCGCTTCTTCTAACAGCACTTTTGTGTATGCCAATTCTTTCTTATACAGCTCTAACGTCTTGCTTGCATTGTCTCTGTCTTCCTGCATATCTCTAAGTAACGTTGCCAGTTTAAGCTTTTCTGCTACAAAATCACACCCGTTTATCTCACAATCTTTCAAACGCTGTTGTAACTGTTCTTTTTCAAGCTCCAATTCCTGCTTCTCCTTTAACATCTCAATCATTTCCAAACATGCATAAAACAATGCCCAGGCAGCAGCTGCATCTTTTGCACTACTACGTGGCTTAAGAGCGGTGCAATACTGTTCAAAACTCAAACCTGCCTCAGTCAGGGGATTCTCACCCTTGAAGCACCCTTTTTCCCAGGGACATTTTCCCTTCTTCATTACCCATCTCTCTAACCTGCAGGGTTTCTCCTGCCTCAAACGAGCAGCTAAAGGGGTTTTTCCAGACATCTCCCTTTCCCTTATCACACTAATGATCACTATCAAAAAGCCTCTTTTACACAGTCACTTAGATTCCACACTGCCACAGTATTACTCCACAATCCTAGTTCTAAAGTACAACTCTTAACTCTATAGCACGGTCTTCAAGTTATTCCAGCACAGTTCTTAACTTAAAAGTTACAGGAGGTTCTATGAAAGAGGGACCTAGCTGAAGGAGCTTGGTCTGATAAGAAAGAAAAGAGAGAAAAACAAGGAAAAGAAAAAGCAAAGTAAAGCTTTCAGATCAGTGCCTCAGTTTACCACTCTGCAGCAACTACTCAACAATTACCACGTGATAAGGGTCACGTGCTGCCAGCCTTCTCCACCAATTGTGTTACCAAATCTGCCCATTACTTTGGGGTGTGCTCATTTATTAGGGATAGTTTCTAGGGTCTTGGTGATTCTGTCAATGTGCTGCTTGTGTTACTATACGGAGCTGTATCTCTCCCTTCTGCAAGCCCTCACCCCCAGTGGAGCTATCTTGCAGGACTCAATCTCAATGGGCTGGGTTCCTCCAGTCACCAAATCAGTCATACACACAAACACACACAAATTAACGTGACACGCCTGACCTGGCCGGGCTGATCAGCATGGACAGGCTGACACCCTCATATGCCAAGAATCAGTTCATAAGAGCAACAATAAAATGCAGTCAGACACAAGCACACAGGTAAACAGAATCCCTCTGAATCCGGCTGGGTGTCCAGCTGACACCCTCATGGGCCAGCATTCAGTTCATAAGGGCACGTCTGAGTCAAACTGGGTCAATCAGCCTGTACAAGCTGATCCCCTTATGTGTTTCAAACTCAGCACGTCCCAATCTTTGGCCTCTTGATGAGCAGACCCCACAATATTTGTGGGCTTCACCGGGATCTTTAGCTTAGGTAAAAGAAGTGTTGTTGCAGAGCACGGGAGGAAAGAGAAGCAGAGAAGGAAAAATATACCCAATTACTACCAGTTTGACTATAAAAGTTATTTATTGCTAAGCATATGAAATATATAATAGTACTAGTAGTAATAGACATGCAAAAGAAAAACAAACACCAACAATGACAATACTACCCTGGTTTCACTAAGTATTTGGGGAAACTTAGCTCAAGCTTAACTGATACAGTTCAGGTTCAGAAGTTTATGCCTAGAAAGAAGACAGAGAACGCTGGGATCTCACCTAGTCCACGGTACTCAGGCTGCAAAGCTGACAGGCACAGTCCGTAGCACAATCCTTGAAGAGAGAGATGATCTGTTCTTCCAGCGTCCCAAGAACGACAGGGGATGGTGTCAGCACAGGGGTTTTCTTCTTCTCCTTCTTTCCTCCTGCTTCTACTTCTTTTCCTTCCTTTTCCTCTTCCTCTTCTCCCTCTAGCAGCACACACACTTACAGATTTTTATACCCTCAGTTTAGCTGCTTCGAAGCACCCTCAGTAGTGTAAATCATTGTCTTTTCTATTGACAAGGGGTTATCTGGTTTGGACCATCTCAGGAAACTGATTGATAATCAGGAAACACTTAAGATTAGGGAGTAACCCAAATACTTGGGAGCCAGCTTGAGATTCCTATGGGTGGCAGATATACTGATGGGATATCTCATGGTTTCTTCAGGAACAATAGATAGCTTGCAGCATCAGGATTTTGGATTTTTACTTGTTGTGCACAAGCCTCAGCTTAGCATGACTTTTCCAGATCTTACTATAGTCTTTTAACAGACTTAAAACAATTATTGGGGTGCTCATAACCTTTTGTGGAGAGGACTCCCACCAGTCGTCTCGGGAAAGGTATGACAACACCTGGGATTAGGGCTCCAGCAGGCTGGACGTTGTGATGAACCCTTAACCATTGTTCAAATGTTGCCCATACCCCCTCTGACTCGGTCTCTTGCCTCAGCATTCCCTAACCCGGCAACCGAGTTTTAGTCAATCAAGTTTAAATAGGCCTCCCATAGTGGGACCGGGGAATGTACGGCCCGAGATGCCTATTAAACTTAGAGCTGTGTGTGTGTGTCTGGGGGGGAAAAGTCCTTAGTAAATCCAGATTAGAACTGGTCTGATAAATGCTGAGCTGGGTGTGTGTGAACATGGGTTGATTAACATTTGAAGCACAGATTCCCCATCATGCAGTGCTCCCCTGCTTCTCTGGTCCCAGAATTCACTGCAGTCTCTGCTTCAGGCTTTCTGTTCTCTGTCTCTCATGTAAATTAATGGTCATCTGGTTCCATCTTGGATGTAAATGAGACCTAGGGCAGTTGTTCACTCTTGTCACCCTTATCTGGAGAGTTTTAGGTGTGTCTCTCACTGCATCTTAATCAGTTTTGTTTAGGTAGAGGAGGGGAGGGAGGGGGGGGTGAGTCCTTTGTGAGTCAGACAGACTGCATCCTGTGCCAGGGTTGCCCAAGAACACAGAGCTGAGACGTAACAAAACCATTCCAGACAAGTGTTTGTATATCGCATTTTTTATAATTTTCGAGTATGAAGCTTCCACAGCCTGACCAGGTTGTCTCTTCCAATGCTCAACTGTCCTCATAGTGAGATTTTTTTTTCTAATAACCAACTTAAATTCCCCTATTTACAGTTTAAGAGCCTGGGGGTATATCTACGCAAGATGTTTTACTGCATAGTTAATTAGTCTACTGCTCAGTAAAGCATGACTGTCTACATATTTATTGCACAGTGAATTAGACTACTGTGTTACTACCTTTAAATAAAGGCAGTAAACTAACTGCGCAGTAGATAATGTGCAGTAACATATGTGGAGACCCTGATCAGGAGCAAATTTGCTCCTCATTACCCTAGGCAGCATGGGGTGCAGGGGAAAAGAGAGGTCTCTGCCCCTGGTCCTGGTGCTGCACAGATCCCTGGTTCACCCCAGGAGCTGGGAGCCAGTCTGCACCAGGACTGGGGAGTTCTCTGCTATAAGTTCCAGCTCCCAGCATCACGCTGGCGGCTCTGGAGGGTGATCAGGGGCTAGAAGCCCATCCCCTGGCTATCCCCTGGACCAGCTCTGTATGGCCTGGGACTGGCTGTTCCAGGGAGTGGGCAGGGCTTGGCATCCATACCCAGGACAGCTCCCAACAACCCCCTGTCAGGCAGGGAAGCCCTGCCCAGCAGGGGCCTTGCCCTCAGCTGTGTGTCCAGATGAGCATGGGGCCTGGAGAGCCTTGCCCACTTCATGGGCATCTTGCTCCCAATGCCATGCAGATCAGGCCCCCTCCGAATATGCATGGGGCCAGGAGACAGCTAGGACTGGAAGACAACAAAGGTCTCTTGGCCCCTATGGCCATTGGGATTGGTCCATGCCTCTTGCCATCCCCCATGCTAGTACTGAGGGGAGCCTGGAACTCCCCCTGGCTGTTGCAGGGGGTCAGAGCAAGGTTGAGCAAATCTGCTCTCAAGAGGGAGCATGTGTAGATGTCCTCCCAGGAAGGCTTACTGCACAGTATTTTATTGTGCAGTAAGCTGACATCAAATAAATAGCACATGTAGACGCACACAGGGAGATGATGGCTACAGAAGCATACTGGCAATTCCTTTGGGACATCTTCTGATTGCTACTGCATGCAGCTGTGACAATTGTAAAGCATGCCAGCTGGAAGCTGTGGTAGGGGGATGCGTGCCCATCTGCAGCTGAAACCCACCATTTCAAATGTTAAGAACACTATTCTACTTTGGCATGTTTCAATCAGCTTACAGCTGCAGAATACTTCTGGCCCCAGGGATGGGACTCAAGGAAGCAGGGCTGGACACCGAACTTCCCTCTAGAGTCAATAGAGGAACTTAATTTTCTTTGGAGACTGATGGGGAGAGCCTCCTCACTGGGCACCAAGAGCTAGCCAGTAGGAAGCACTGACCACAGGCCTGTGTTGGCATTTCTGTCCCTTTCTAAAACATAGGGCTGGCTCCAGACATGCATGCACATGCAGCGTGTGGTGCCACAGACCTCTTTGTGGCACTAGAAACTGCATGCCTGGCACACTAAAACATAACCTGTGCTTCAGATTTGTAGTCCAGGGGCAAAATTTGCTACCAGAAATTCCCAGTAGTTAAAAAAAAAAAAAAAAGTGTAGCAGAACAAAGTGTTGTGATGCACAGCCCAGGATTGTGAACTGGCAGACTTGGAGGCTTAATATTCCAGGGAGATGCTCTGGCCATGCAGTATGTGGTGCCACAAACACATCCTTTAAGTCCATTTTAAAATGAAATATCCTTAAAACAAGAATACTTGCTTTCCAATTAATTGCATTTGCAAGTGTGTCACAAAGCTATAAACAGCTGACATTTGCCTAGTACCACAGCTGACAAACTATTTTGAGACTTGGAGGCTTAATATTCCAGGGAGATGCTCTGGCCATGCAGTATGTGGTGCCACAAACACATCCTTTAAGTCCATTTTAAAATGAAATATCCTTAAAACAAGAATACTTGCTTTCCAATTAATTGCATTTGCAAGTGTGTCACAAAGCTATAAACAGCTGACATTTGCCTAGTACCACAGCTGACAAACTATTTTGCCAGCTCTGTTAACAATAGCTGTAGGGATGTCACTGTCTACTCTTTAATTAAACATAGTTTCTAGAGGCAGAAGGGACCTGAACAGATCACCAAGTCCGACCCCTTGCCCTGGGCAGGAATGAGTGCTGGGATCATAATACCCCAGCAAGGTATCTATCGAACCTCCTCTGGAAGACCTCCAAGGTAGGGGAGAGCACCACCTTCCTTGGGATCCCATTCCAGAGCCTGGCAGCCCTAACCATAAAGTAATGCCTCCTGATATCAAGCCTGAACCTGCTCTCAATCAATTTGTGGCCATTATTCCTTATTATCCCAGGTGCTGCCTGGGGGAACAGAGCCTCACCTATTTTCCGCCTGTCCGTGCTGATGAGTTTATAGACAGCCACCAGAACCTCTCTCAGTCTTCTCTTGTGGAGGCTGAATAGATTCAGGCCCTTTAGTCTATCTTTGTAGGCCTGGCCTGCTGTCCCCTAATCATGTGAGTGGCACTCCTCTGTCCCCACTCAAGGTTAGCCACATCCCTCGTGAAGTGCAGCACCCAGAACTGGACACAGTACTCCAACTGTGGCCTGACCAGTGTCCCACAGAGGGGAAGGGTCACCTCCCTGGACCTGCTTGTGATGCCTCTGTATTAATTATTTTGTCCTGATTCTCTATTTGAAGGTGCAATTAATGAGCTGAAGCTGAGCCATGGAAAAAAATGCTGTTCTGGGCTGGTGGAAGTAAAGTATAATGGTCAGTGGATGAAGCTGTGTTTTACAGCCTCTCAAATGAAACATGCTACAGTAATCTGCAACCAGGTGGGCTGTGGACCTGCAGTGTGTGTCCATAATGCTTCCCACTTTGAAGAAGATTCCAAACCATACTTGTTGGTAGGAGATGTTTGTCGTGGTGATGAAAGAACGCTTGCACAGTGCAATATATCAGATCTCTATTCAGAATCAATGTGCTCCTCTTCTTTTTCTGCTGGAATAACCTGTGGAGGTAAGAATTCAGCAACTACATGTAGGAAAATCACCACTGCAAGAAAAGTTTGTTTGCCATTCCTTGAATTAGTTAAGTATTAAATAACATTAATAAGGGTATGTATGTGTGTGTTGGAAATCCAGATTGTTGAGAGGAACACAATTCAAATTTTGTTAGCTAGAAATAGGGAGTTTAAAATGTTTATACTCAATTCTCAGAAACCTGGAATACCCTGAATTAATAGGTACACCTTTCTGAGGTTAATTCTGTTCCCTCTGGACCTGAAAGTAGCTAATCTGTAGCTAAACTAAGAAAGAAAGAAAGAATGGACAACTTACTATGAAGATGGAGCGAGAGGGAGAGAGAAGGGGAAGGGGAGGGAGAGGAGGAGGGAGAGGGAGAAAGTGGGGCTGGGAGGCCCATTGAAGGAGAAGTGAAGACATCATCCCATAGGGGGCTTAAGTCCTACAGCACCTATAGTCAACCAAACAGCTGATCAGAAGCAGCAAGGAAAGTAACTACTTGGGTGGATGAAGGGAATGCTGTGGATATAGTGTAACTGGACTTCAGCAAGCTTTTAACATGGCCCCACTTCTTGGCGGCTACATAGGGGCGACCGCAAGCCCCAGCCAGAAACTGTGTGTTGGCTGAGCCATACCCTTCCACATTGTCTCTATGTTATGGAATAGAGAAGATCCCACACAATTTACTGATTCGCTTGATGCACTGGCTGGGGGAATTTTCAGCTAACTGCATGATTTCACAATGCTTTCACAATTTATACAATACACTTTTATTTTAAGAAATAATTTTATGGTAACTTTAATAACAAGACAGACTGCCACTTAGGGAAAAGAGAAGGTATAATGGTTAAATTGTATGACTATTGCCACAGACTACATGATCCTGAGGAAGCCACATTTTTTATGTTTTTCTAAATCCCCATCTGTAAAATCAGGATAAGTACCTACATTTCAAACAAGAGCTCACTAACATTTGCAATGTATACTTGAATCCTCACCTGGAGCTCAACAAATAAGCACAGTTTATTTGCATATAAGTGAATAGATTTGAATTTGGTAAATAAAGGACCTGTGTGTGTTCCTGGGAACAGGGGATGCCGGATAACGAAATACGCCGGTTAATTGAGTGGCCCCAGCTGCCACTTCTCACTCTGCATCTGGGGCATTCCTCCGCCCCTCCCGCAATCGCCACCACTCCTGCGGGGTCCTGCACAGCCCCACACAGCCTGTTATGCCCCCGGGCCATGGGGGCTCAGCAGCACAGGCTGCCTTGCACCGAGCAATACATCTACACACATATATGCCATCTTACCTCATGAGACAGTACCCGGGCCTGGGGTATGACTGGAACCGGTTTCTTTCTGATATAATAACGGAGGCATTCATAAACCTAAGGTGAAATGATAAAATGTAAATAATAAAAAGTAACTCAAATGGGTGAACAATCATGGTAATATATTCAAATTAAGTGTACACTCAGGTGTGCCACACTAAGTCTTCCCAAGACTGACCAAAATAAAAATCACTTGATCTATCACTCCCCTCAGGGTCTATATAAACAGATCAAACAGCTGGGGCCACACCTGTAGTCCCTGATACTATACAGTACTACTCAAATAGCCAGGCGCACAGGGATTTTCCACCTTAGTATAAAGTATCTGGAACTGCTCACTGTCAGATAGAGCTCATACTAGACGCAGATTCATAGATTTTAGGGTCGGAGAGGACCTATTAGATCATTGAGTCCGACCTCCTGCCCTGGACAAGAAAGAGTGCTGGGGTCAGATGACCCCAACCAGATGTCTATCCAGCTTTCTCTTAAAGACCCCCAAGGTAAGGGAGAGCACCACCTCCCTTGGAAGCCCATTCCAAATTTTGGATACCCTTACCATGAAGAAGTCCCTGGTGAATGGGCTTGCAAGGGATAGTGGGCATCTGTGGGCTGGATGAAACTGGGTCCAGCCCATGGGCTGTATTTTGACTGCCCCTGGGTTAGATTCTGGATTTGTATAGGATAGTTTGGATAGGGGAGATTCTGCCTCAGGCAGTGGTTGGACTAGATAACCTGTGGATGTCCCTTTGAACCCTAATTCTCTAAGATTCTATGACATAACTCAGCAGCTTTTTCTTGACTGTTGCTGCAAAAGGATGGCAGTCCCTGATGACTTTGACTCTTGGAGAAGGCAGGCAAGCTACAGCAGGCCACCAGTACATTTGACTCTTCTCTGGAATGTTAGGGAATTCCTAATGGTGTACCTCATTACCCAGTATGCTCCTCTGTCTTTTGGGACTCAGACAAGATAAGAGGTGCTATTGATTTTTTTCTAGCTTAACTGTTAACCAATAAATTACAAAGGCTTCAGACAAGGCTGCTGAACTGCTAAAGAACTGCTGAAAATGGGTTGCTTGAGAATGCAGAGGGAGCAATCATCCCCTCCTGCTGCTTACCTGCCCTCTCCAAGAGCAGACGCTTTGAGGGGATTGCTAGACTGGTTCTGTGAGGAGACCACCACCGTACCAGCTGCCACCACTTGCAACTCCCTGACCACCTGCTGTGATCGCTGAAAATTATATCTGTATGGTAAAGGTGCTTGTTGAACGCTCTGTGAGGATTAGACCAGGTGTTTCTTGTCATTTATTCATGTATTGTGAGCTGTATGTTGCCACTAAGAGCTTAATTAATGTCAAAGATAAGTGAGGCCTTGTATGTAGTGAGTCCTTGTAAGATTAGTGAATCCTTGAAAGGAGTAAGGCCTTGTATTTAGTGGCACAGTTAAAATTAACCTTATCAGAAAAATGCAAAGGCTTGTACTGCTATTGGTCAGTTATAGGAGAGTTCATCATGAGTGCCTATCAGTCCACAGTGTAGCTCAGAAGTTATAAATTGGCTAGCACACCCGGAAGTTATCAGAAGGGAGATGCAGCATTGTAAGAGAAGCTACTAATTCAGAAATTAGCTGCTGACCTGGATTCGGTGGGCCCGTCAATCTCAAGGAGCCCAAGGACTGAAAATCAGGGTCCTTCCCAGTACCCCTTGGACAGTGCAGATACGGGACGCCTGACGACTTCTCTGAGCTTTATAGAAGAGGAACTCGTTGTTCATCAGGCATCAGAGGGAACTGCCGATAAGTGGCCAATGCAAATTGTTATTGTCTGTCATTGTTGTCTTGTTATATTATGCATAGTTGTGTGTTAAGTCAATAAAACTTTCTTACCTTTTTACCCCTGACCACTCTCTCAATCCCAAACCCTCCCACTGGTGGCTGGGACACCTGCATAGACTCAGGGCTCCAGCCCACCCTGTGCCCCATCTTTTCCCCATAGTGAACAAACCCATGACTGCATGAATTGAATTTGCCATAATGGGGGACCAGAGGAAGTATGAACTGACTGTTGGAGACAATTTCAGCATTTAGAGCCTGGGACAGTATGACCAAGAATCATTTCAAGTAGTCTGGGACAATACAGCCTTGAACTGTGGTTGCTTAGAGGTGAACCTGAACTGTCGTGGTAGTCTCCTCTGACTGTTCAAGTGGCAGACCTGAAGCTTTAAAACCTGCTTTGTTTCTCATTCCCTTGCTCTCTTGCTTGCTTAGTCATTCACTATACCTGTAGTAAGGTGCCTATATCTATCACTTAATTTGTTGTTTCCCAGGACTGCCTAGGTCAATCCTACTGGTTTCTCAGGTCGCGGGAGGAACGGGGATGGGGGCATGGGGGCAAGTCAAAAAGCTAAGTTAAATTGATCTGTAAATTGGGGGTGGGTCCACTTCAGAAACTATGGTTCTTGTGGCTGATGATGCGCCATAGCAGAATGGGCTGATAGTTCCTGATCTGGCTCATTACCTGGATTGCTGTGTTGGTCTGGGAGGGCTGCCTATCTTCAGCCACAGCTGGATTGGAGTCCTTACTATGCTCTTGGATGGTTCCAGGGGCCACTGGGCCCATCACATTTTCAGACCTGACCATTTCACTTACTGCAAAGATGCGGGAGAGTGTATTGTTTCAGGTGCATGTGAGCTTGCATGTGCTGATACACAGTTGCTGTCCTGTGCCTTTGTGAACTGCTGTCTCAGTACCTTGCACTTGGAACACAGCTGGGTTCAGTCATGGTCATAATCCCGGGTTGCCATTTCCTTGGGAATCCAGTGATATACCATCTTGTTTCAGTGGCTTGACTAGAGTACCCACAGATTCTTCTTGACCCAGATGGCAATGGGATTGGCTGTCTTCGGGTAATCAAATGCTGTGGTCAGGACCAGTGCGACCAGACAGCGTTAAAGAGGGGCCAGGTTTGGGGCCAAAAATAGCACTGTGGGATACCTGGAGGTCCCACACCAGAGAATCCCATGATAGTGTGGGACAAACTATTAGTAGTTTCATAGATTTTACTGACTTTCGGGGCTGGAAGGGACCTCATGAGATCATCAAGTCCAGCCCCCCACCATGGGCAGGAATTCAGCTGGGATCAAGTGACCGCAGCAAGAAATAAATCCACCTGTTTGTTGAAGGAGTCCAGAGTAGGTGCTTGCACCACTCTTGGGGGAGTTTGTTCCAGACCCGGGAAACACACATTGTAAAGAACTTTTTTCTTATGTGTAGTCTAAATCAGCCTTCCTGAAGTTTATGGCCTTTAGATCTTGTTATTCCTTGGGCAGCTCTGGTGAACAGGTATTCTCCAAGGTCCTGATGTACCCGTTTTATGTAATTGTAGGCTGCCACCAAGTCCCCCCCTAAGCTTTCTCTTCTCCAGATTGAAGAGTCCCAAGTCCCTCAGCCTCTCCTCATACGGCGTTCCTTCCAGGCCTTGGATCGTATCAATGGTTCTCGTCTGGATTCTCTCAAGCTTCTCCACATGCTTCCTGAAGTGGGGGGACCCAATACTGGATGCAGTACTCCACCTGCAGGCTCACCAGAGCAGAGTAAATTGAAAGGATGACTGTACAAAGTGGCTAGTATTCACTTTGGATTTGGATTCAGCTGATTCGGGGGACAGTGATTTGATTCAGTGATTTGAATCACTGTCCCCAATCGATTCCGCTGAATAAGCCAGGCCTATCCCACCCAGCCCAGCAATGGTTGCCCCACCCACCCCAGCTCCTGGCAACTGGGGAAAAAAAAGCCCCAACTCAGTGGGTGCTGCCAAGTGGGGGGGCAATCCCTGCTGCCCTCCACTGCCCCATGCTGCATGGGGGGCTCTGCATGAGCACCCCACCCCCCTGATGCTCCCCCAGTCCCCCCACAGCTGCCATGCCCATCATAGTTCTGGCCGTTTAAAAAAAACCAAACAGATTCCCCACCCCCACAATTCACCACTCCTGCCCTCTGCAGCCCCAAGGCTGCTGCAGGAGCGGTCAGTCCTGGGGCTTTTCTTGTTTTTTTTTCCTTAAACGGTCAGATCTGGCTCCAGACAGGGCACCTGTGGGGGGGACTGGGAGAGTGAGGGCGGGGTAGAGGGCTAGTACAGAGCCCCCCATGCACTGTGGGGTAGTGGGGGGCAGCGGGGATTGCCCTTCTGCCTGGCAGCACCTGGTAAGTGGGGCTTTTTTTTTAAGTACTGGTAGCTGGGGCAGGTGGGGCAGCCATGGGGGGTGCTGGGGGAC